>NC_052155.1:191662995-191882600 GCF_902713615.1 Scyliorhinus canicula
TTCTCCCCATAATCCCTGATCCCCATTCCTAAACTGCCTCCTATTTACCATGGATGTACCAATCTCTTTACACCTCCAGCTCACACTAGGGTGGCCTGAGAGCTCTTCGGATCTTTCTTGAAACGACGCCGGAACAATTTCCATGCACCACCACTCCTCCGCCTGGCTGAACTTGTTCTATCTCGCAACAGCTTCTCCTTTAACTCATCCCACTTTCTCCAAATCAAAGGTGTAGCAATGGGTACCTGTATGGGTTCTAGCTACGCTTGCCTTTTTATGGGGTATGTGCAACCTTCCTTGTTCTAGGTCAACCCGGGTCACCACCCACAACACCTTTACCGGTACATCAATGACTATTTTGGTGCTGCTTCATGCTCTCGTCTGGACCTGGAAAAATTCATCAACTTCACTTCCAGTTTCCACCCCACCATCACTTTCACGTGGTCCATCTCAGTCCCTTCCCTTCCTTGAACTTTCTGTCTCCATTTCTACTAATATCCACCACAAGCCCACTGACTCCCACAGCTATCTGGACTACAGCTCTTTGCACCCTAAACCCTGTTAGGACGCCATCCCTTTCTCTCAGCTCCTTCGCTTCCGTCGTATTTGTTCCAATTATGCCACCTTCCAAAGTTGTGCTTCAAAAATGTGTTCCTCCTTCCTCAACCGTGATTTCCCACCTAGAGTTGTTGGCAGGGCCCTCAACAGTGTGCAGTCCACCTCCCGTGCCACTACCCTCGCCAGTGTGCAGTCCACCTCCCGTGCCACTACCCTCGCTCCCTCCCAGAACAAGGATAGAGACCCCTTGTTCTCACATTTCACCCCACCAGCCTCTACGCAAAGCATACTCCTCCGCCATTTTCGTCAACTCCAGCGTGATGCCACCATCAAACACGTCTACCCTTCACTCCCTCTGTCAGCATTCCTCAGAGGCCGTTCCCTCCGGGATAATCTAGCCCACTCCTCCACTATACCCAGTACCTCTGCCATCAGCCATGGCACCTTCCCATGCATTCGCAGAACGTGTAACACCTGCCCCTTTACCTCTTCCATGGTTAACATCCCAGGCCCAAAACACTCATTCCAGGTTAAGCAGCGTCTCAACATCGAATTCAACAACTTCAGATGATTAGATCTACCATCCCTAAACCCCTTTGTTTTTATTCCATTTCATTGAACTGTCTTTTACCTTTTATTTGTCTTGTCTTTCTTTACATATTTTCCCCCCCACTCTTTGCCCCTGTCCTCTCCCCTTCACTTCCCCCTTCCTCCCTTTTTCTCATTTTACCCCTCTCTCAACATTGTGTCTCCCCTCCCCCCCCCCCCCCCCCCCCCCCATATATCTACGTCTGTCACAGCTGACCCTCTGATTTTAGTTTCTCTGCTGTTTGGCCTTTCACATCTTTTATTCTCTCTGGGGGCTGCCATTATACACTTTTCCCTTGGTTTCTGTGGCTATGACTCATCTTTCATTCCCTCCCCATGCAGTATTAATAGCTCCCACTTTCTATGCGTTTGAAACGTTAGCGCTTTTCTCTTCCCTGCAGACGCTGCCTGACCTGCTGAGATTTTCCAGCATTTTCTCTTTTGGTTTCAGATTCCAGCATTTGCAGTAATTTGTTTTTATTTAAGGGAGGATCTTATGTTCAATGGTATCACCATTGCTAAATTCCCCACTATAAACATCCTGGGGGGGGTTACCATTGACTAGAAACTGAACGGGACTAGCCATATTAACACTGACTACAAGAGCAGGTCAAAGGCTGGAAACCTTGAGGGGGGCCCAAAGCTTGCCCACCATCTATCCAGAAGGCACAAGTCAGGAGTGTAATGGAATACTCTCCACTGGCCTGGATGAGTGCAGCTCCAACAACACTCTCAGCTCACTATCCAGCACAAAGCAGCCATGCTCAGAACCCACCGTCCATATTCCCCAGGGCAAACTGGTGATTGTCGCAAATTTGGGACCAAATCGATGCTCCCATTCCCCCTACGTGCCTTCTCCATTGGCCCCAGATCTGCAAAGTCGCCACCACTCTGGGGCTGGTGGAGTACCGTGCCGGCGGGAGCGGCAGGGGCTCTGTAACCAGGACTGCCAAACTGGTCCCACTGCACAAAGTGGCCTCCATTCGTCCCCAAACCGACCCCGCACCCACCATCCACTTCCTCACATAGTGGCTGCCCACTAGTAATTATTGAAGTTTGGCAGCGCCAGCCCCCCTTCCCCTCGGTTCCTCTCGAGCATCACCCTCTTCACCTTCGGGGACTTTCCCACCCACACAAATCCCATAATCATTTTATTAACCTTCTTGAAAAAAGACCGCGGAATGAAAATAGGGAGACACTGGAAAACGAACAGGACTCTCGGGAGGATCGTCATTTTAACCGTCTGCACTCTCCCCACTAGTGTCAGTGGGAGCGCATCTCACCTCCAGACCTCAGCCCTCATTTGCTCCACCAACCGAGATAAGTTCAACTTGTGCAGGGGGACCCCGTCCCGTGCCACCTGTATCCCTAAGAATCTAAAACTGTCCCCTACCAACCTGAATGGCAGCCCTCTCAACCTACCCTCCTGACCCCTCGCCTGGACTACAAACAACTCCCTCTTTGCCGTGTTCAGTTTGTACCCCGAGAACCGGCCAAATTCCTTCAGGATTCCCATGATTTCATCCATCCCAGCCACTGGATCCGTGATGTATAAGAACAGGTCGTTGGCGTGCAATGAAACTCTGTTTCATAATGACATCTGGCACACAGTCCTCAATTCTAGCCGCCAAGAGCTTGGCCAGAATTTTAGCATCTATGTTGAGCAGAGAGTTCGGCCTATAGGACCCACATGCCTCCAGGTCTTTGTTCCGTTTCAATATGAGGGAGATGGTGGCCTGTGACATTGTCGGGGGTAACACCCCTCTGTCTCTTGCCTAATTAAAAACCCGAGCCAGCACCGGCCCCAGTATCTCGGAGAACTTTTGTAAAACTCCACCGGATACCCATCCGGCCCTGGGGCTTTACCCGATTGCATGGCCCTCAAGCCCACCAATATTTCTTCAGTCCTGATTGGGGCCCCCAACCCGTCTACCAATCCCCTACCCACTTTTGGCAAGATCAGTTCATCCAGTAAGCATCTCATCCCCTCCCGCCCTGGGCCTAGGGGGGGTTCTGAGGTGTAAAGCTTGCTATAGAAGTCCCTGAACACCTTGTTCAGCCCGCCGGATCCCCTGCCAAGTCTCCCACCACCCCCCCTCCCCCAACTTCCCTATTTCCCTGGCCGCCTCCCTCTTCCTCAGTTGCTGTGCCAGTATTCTACTGGCTTTCTCCCTGTGCTTGTAAATTGCACCCCTCGCCTTCCTAAGCTGCTCCACAGCCTTACCTGTGGACAACACCCCAAACTCAGTCTGTAGCCGTCGTCGTTCCCTTAATCGCTCTGCCCTCGGGGTCTCTGTGTATCTCCTGTCTGTAAGATCTCCCTTACCAGTCGGTCCATTTCTGCCCTGTCCTTCCTGTCCCTATGTGCTCTGATCGAAATCAGCTCCTCTCTCACCACCGCCTTCAGCGCTTCCCAGAGCACCGCCGCTGAGACTTCCCCTGTGTCACACATTTCCTCACCCTCACGCCTCCTCGTCAGCCAACATACCTACCTCCAGCCTCCATTGAGGACGCTGAAAACTTTCCTTGCAGACCTGCAGATCAACCCAGTGCGGGGCATGGTCCGAAATAGCGATCGCCAAATATTCTAGGTCTGTCACCCCCGCTAACAAATCCCTGCTCATGATGAAAAAATCAGTTCGGGAATACACCTTATGGACATGTGAATAGAAAGAAACTTCCCTCCCCGTCGGCCGACTAGCCCTCCATGGATCAGCCCCCCCCCCATTTGCTCCATGAACCCCCTCAGTTCTTTTGTAATTGCCTGCATCTTACCCGTTCTTGAGCACGACTGGTCTAGGCTGGGGTCAAGGACTGTGTTAAAATCCCCTCCCATAATCAGCCTGTGCGAGTCCAGGTCACGTATCATCCCCAGCAGTCTCTTTATAAACTCCACGTTATCCCAATTTGGGCCCTATACGTTGACCAAGACTATCCTCATCCCCTCAAGCTTGCCACTCACCATGACAAATCTACCTCACCTATCCGAGATTGTGCTGCCCATCTCAAATTGCACCCGTTTGTTGACCGAAATCGCAACCCCTCTGGTTTTAGCGTCCAGCCCTGAATGGAAGACCTGGCTAATCCAGCCTTTCCTTAATATGACCTGGTCAGTTACTTTCAGATGAGTCTCCTGAAGCATTATCATGTCCACTTTCAGCGCCCTCAGACGCGTGAACACACGTGCCCTCTTTACCGGCCCGTTTAACCCTCTAACGTTCCAGGTGATCAGCCTGGTTGAGGGGTGCTGTGCCCCCCCCCCCCCCCCCCAGCCAATCAGCCATCCCCTTTCTTGGGGCTGCCCCCAGCCCCTATGTTGCGCTTCCCCTGGCCTGCCTTCTGACAGTCCCTCCCTTGTCTGCAGAAAAACTAGGTTACCCTGTAACCTAACCCCTGCCCTAAACTAACTAAATACACACACCCCCACCTGGCTTCCGTAGACCAGCTCACTCAGCTAGCCTGGTGACTGTCGACTCTGGAGCTGACAAGTCTCCCACCTATTGTTCCCTCTGATCCCCCCCCCCCCCCCCCCCCATCAATACCACCTCTCCAAACCAGCCATCCTTGAGCAATTGCTCTGAAAAGAAACAAACAAAACAAGAAACAAAGAGAACCCCAACGTTAGTGCAAATCAAATAAAACAGAATAAGTAATGGGCCTTCCAACCCCTCCCGATCCAAACACAAAAAGCCCCCAGCACCACATACCTTAACCTCCCTCTTTTATCCCAACAAAAACTCAAGTACAGGAGGGAAATAGAAAAACCAGGAAGAGAAAAAGAAAAACTCATGGCACCAGAAAAATGTGTAAACATCGCTCGGTGTTTTATTAATCCAAGTCCAAAAAGTCCTCAGTTTGGCACCAGCCCTTCTCTCTTGGCAAAGTCCATCGCACTCTTGGGCTCCTCAAAGTAATGGTGCCTTTCCTCGTGTGTGATCCCCAGGCACGCCGGGTATAGCAGCCCAAACTTCACCTGATTCTTAAACAGAATCTCTTTGACTTGCCTGTAGCCTGCCTTTCTTCTGGCCACCTCCACACTCAGGTCCTGGTAGATGCGCAAGACACTGTTATTCCAATGGCAGCTCTGCGTGCACTTGTCGCACTTTAGCACCCGCTCCTTGTCCAGGACCCTGTGAAACTGGACCATCATCGCTCGGAGGTGGGGATCCAGCCTATGCTCAAGGCGCTCGATAGACTTCTGAATCGGGTCTAAACTGTCCCGCTTCAAAACAGCAAAATCCTCTTGGATGACCTTCAACAGATGCTCCGTTGTTGGCTGGGCTGTCTTCACCGGGGTCCGGACATCGGCCATATTGTCCTCAGCAGCAGCTTCTACACTGCCCTTGTTTGCCCACTTCTTCAACTGTTTGCGATTCTTTCTGCTTCTTAATTCCATACACCTGTGTCTGGAGTCAGTGCCTGGGTGCCTATGCCTTCCGAACTAGCACTCAAAAGTACAAAATAGTTGGGGGACAAGGTCCAAAAGTCTGACCGGATCGAGAACCGCCAAATGTGTGACTTACTCCTCCAGAGTTGCCACCGGACGTCCTGTATTAAAGTATCTTTAACATTAAATGCGAAAATAACGTAAAATAGTTCAGAACGATTTAGGGGCATTTGGCCCATCAAGTCTGCTCTGCCATTCAATCATGGCTGATCTCATCATGGGCGATCTCGTGGACTTAACGTCCTGCCTGTTCTCCATAACCCTTCAACCCATTACCATTAAAATTGTCTAACTCCTAAAATTTATTCACTGTTCAAGCACCCACTGCACTCTGGGGCACCAAATTCCATAGATTCACAACCCTTTGGGAGAAATCCTCAACTCCGTTTTAAATTTGCTACCTCTTATCCTAAGACTGTGACCTCTCATTCACGATTGCTCCGCTCCGCGTCTACTTTATCCATTCTGTTTATCATCTTGTACACCTCCATTTGATCTCCCCTCATTCTTCCAAACTCCGGAGAATATTTGCCTAAACTGTTCAATCTCTCTTCATACGACAAAACCCTCATCTCTGGAATCGACCTAATGAATCTGCTTTGAACTGCCTCCAATGCCACTACATCTTTCCTCAAATAAGGGGACCAAAACTGTTCACACTACTCCAGGTGTGGTCTCAGCAATGCCTTGTTTAGTTGCAACAACACTTCCTTACCTTTATACACTATTTATTTATCTATTAATGTTAACATTCCATTGCTTTCTTTATTATTTGCTGTACCTGCATGCCAGTTTTCTGTGACTCATGAATGTGGACCCCTAGATCCCTCAGCGACGGAGCACACTTTAAACAATTTGAATCAATATAGTGACACAGTAAGGCTTAATTGCTATCTTTGGGGTGGCGCAGTGGTTAGCACTGCTGCCTCATGGCACCGAGCACCCCGATTCGATCCCGGCCCCAGGGCACTATCTGTGTGGGGTTTGCACATTCTCCCCGTGTCTGTGGGTCTTACCCCCAAAACCCAAAGATGTGTAGGGTGGGTGGATTGGCCACGCTAAATTGCCCCTTAATTGGGGGAAAAAAGAATTGCTATATTTTTTCCCCAAAAAACCCATCCCTGGCGCTCAATCCACTGTTAAATACAGTTAGCCTTCTGGAATAACTGCTGTACAGATATGTTCTCTGGGCCTGTTTTAAAGAAAATACCTGCATACTGTCAGAACCATGCAGAAACTCTGGATAAATTCCTTCGGAAGCTGCTCCACTTGTTTCAGCTCACCTGTTAGTCAGACTATTCTGAACTGCTTGGAAAGAAACTAATCTGTCTACAGACGTATCTTTGACCTAACTGCAGTGAGAGCAAATGCTAGACTTCTGCTCACATCTCCATAAGCACTGGCATCAGATGAAGCATACAGGGGTAGTGTTAATTGCCCCCTTGGCTCCCAACCTTTCAAACCAGGATTCTTTTGAAACATGACTGCAGCAGTCATGCACATGCTAACTCAGGCTTTTAACCCTTATAACCCAAATGTCTCTAATGCAATATATCTGAAATTCCTATAGTCACCACAACAGTTCGGGACAGTAGATTTCAGGAAGGATATGAAGACATTGGAGTGTGTGCAGAAAAGATTTCTGAGAATTGTCCCTAGGATGAGGAACTTCAACAACATGGTCAGGTTAGAGAAGCTGTTGCTGATCTTATTACAGAAGAGGAGGTGGAGAGAAGATTTGAGAGGTGCTCAACATAACGAGGGGTCTACAGAGAGTAGATAAAAGGAAATTGTGGAAGGGTCAAAACCACAGCATGCTACTTTGGCGTGATTGGCAAAATAACCAAAAATGGCAAGAAAAGTAATGTTTTTTTACTCGGGTGAATAGTATCTGGAATGCACTACCTGAGAGTGCAACCTGCTCTTAAAACAATTTGTGCGCACAAACCCCAGATTCATCTGCTCCTGCACTCCTTTTAGAATACACCAAGATTATAGAGGACAGAATGTGGGCTAGCAGCCGGGAGTGAATTGGAATAATCGAGTCTAGGATACACCTGAATGATTTCAGCAGCAAATGGAGCTGAGACAAGGCAAGATTAAGTGGTGTGACTGAAATGGAAATACGTTATTTTTAATAAAACAATGCAGTCTTACCAATATTTAATTAGATTTAATTTCTGCTTATCCAGCAGTGAGTGTTCGATGAGAAATCTGATAATTTAGTCGGGAATGAAAGGGTCCCTGATAGTAGAATGACACGGTAGTTTTCCAAACTAATGGGCATTTCCAATATCCTTGTGCTTTTAGTACCTTAAGTTGGAGATCATTGCGTACTAGAAATTTGCCAAACCTTCATTTTATTATTTTCTCCACCTTTCCATCGTCATGTGTGTTATTCATGTTGAACACCTAGTTAGATTCTCCCATGATTTATTTTTAGTTTTCCTTTTATGCTTGCACTTTATCCTCATCGTCTAAAGAAGTCTGGTACTTCCTGATTTCCAATTACAGTCGCACCTGTGTGTTTCATTAAGGGACCTCCAGTGCGCATAGCCACATAGGAAATAGGAGGAGGAGTCAGCTATTTGGTCCTTTCATAAGGCTCTGTCATTCAGCATGATCATAGCCTAGGTCCTCTACCTCAGTGTCACATTCCCACACTGTATGTCAACATTTCCCAATCTATCACTATTTAAGTAATGCTGTGCCATACTGTTTCTCTGTCCGAAGTTGATAACTTCACATTTATCCATTTACTGCATCTGCCTTCTATTTGCCCACTCACTCAACTTGTCTAAAGTATCTTGCAACCTCTTAACACTCTCCTCACCTCATTCCCACCAAGTTTTGTCTCGTCAGCAAACTTGGAAATATTACCTTTGGTTCCCTCATCCAGATCATTGATGTATATTGTGAATAGCCCGGGCCCAAGCACTGACCCCTGCGGGACCCCACGAGTCACCAGCCATCACTTTGAAAATTTTTTACCTATTCCTACTCTTTGTTTCCTGTCTGCTAACCAATTCTCAATGTGTGCCAATATAATACATGAAACACCATGTGCTTTAATATGCACACTGACCTCTTATGTGGGACTTTGTAAAAGGTTTCTGAACATTCAAATGCACCACATTCACCCTGTTCTGCTAGTTACGTCCCAGAAAACAGCTATGTTTGTCAAACATGATTTTCCTTTCATAAATCCATGTTGAAATTGCCCCACTCTGTTGATTTTTTTCATAAATCCATGTTGAAATTGCCCCACTCTGTTGATTTTTTTCTAAGTGTCCTGTTATCACATCCGTCTAAAATATAATGTAGCATTTTCCCTTCTGCTCTGTAAATTCTCTGATTCTATCCTGATGTTAGGCTAACCCGTCTGTCATCCCGGTTTTCTCCGTCCTTTTTTAAATAACAGGATTACATTTGTCGTCCTCCAATCTGCCTGGATTGTTCCAGAATTTACAAAACTTTGGAAGGTGACAACCAATATGTCTGCTTTTTCCATGGCCACCTCTCTCAGTACCCTGGGATATAGCGTTTCAGGCCCTGTGGATTTATCAGTTTTCAGCCCCATTCATTTCTTGAGGATTATTCTTTCAATTCCACCTCACTAGACCCGTGGCTCCCTAGAATTTCTGGGAAGTTTTGTGTCTTCTGTAAAGACACATTGAAGTGGTCCTTTAATTGCCATTTCCTTTTAACTTAATAATTTTATTGTCACAAGTAGGCATACATTAACACTCTAATGAAGTTACTGTGAAAAGCCTTGTTCTCGATTATAAATTCTGTTCTGGGCTGTAAGGGACCTACGTTTGCCTCATTCATCTTTGCTTTTATATACTTATAGAAGCTTTTACAGTTTGCTTTTATGTTCCCTGCAAGTTTACTCTCTGTTAATGTGTTATTAGAACCTTTCGTGCTTTCCTTGATTTCCCTCAATCGTTTTCTTGTATTCTGTTTTTGCAGCTCTAAATGTTTACTTCATAATTTTTGACGTTCTTTCCTAGTTTGTGGGATCTACTGTTCTTTATCTTGGTAAAAGTCATTTTGGTTTTATAATTATCTCACTTTCCTTGTTGATCAAGACTAATTAATTACATGTAGATCTCTTGCCCTCTGTGGGTATGTACAAGTCTTATATTCTACCAGCAGCATTTTTGGAACACCTTTCATTGTTTACCTAGATTGATTTGTTAATGGTTCAGCCCAGTCTGTATTGGGCCAATTCTTACCTCCTCTCTCCAAAATCAATTTTACTAAAATATGAAATCTTAGTTCATGACCCATCCTTCTCACTGTCATGTTACAATCACTTTTATCTTGGTATTTTCTTACTGTTAGGTTATTGACTTAATTCCGGCTCTTTGCTCATTATTGAATTGGAGATGGATTGTTTTCTTGTTGGTCATAATTTCAAAAAACTGTCGTGACTACATTCAAAGAACTAGCAGTAACTTGAGCTGTTTGCTACCAACCTATGTGAAAATGAAAGTCTTTATTATTATTTTGCAATGCTTTAGTGCTGCCTGCAAGGCTATAAACGTCTTCAACCAAAGGTCTGCATCCTTTTACCCAACGTCATAAAACCTGCTCAACTTTACTGATGCTTTCTGTTCCTTTTAAACTATACAGTGAGCACCGAAGTTGTGCGTATCTCTCTCAATGATAGAATTATCAATTCCCTCAAACTTTCTTATCACTAGCAAAAGGCTTTTGTCTTTTAAAACTAGTCTTCAAAGATGCTATTAAGGTAGGGCACACTTTTGTCATCCTTGGGTGATGCATGGTGCTTCAACCTCTCTTCCTATAAAGATTAGTAAGAAGTCTTACAACACCAGATTAAAGGATTAAAGTCCAACAGGTTTGTTTCGAATCACCAGCTTCCGGAGCACTGCTCCTTTCTCAGGTGAATTAATAGGTGGGTTCCAGAAACATATATATAGACAAAGTCAAAGATGCAATATGATACTTTGAATGCAAGTCTTTGCAGGTAATTATGTCTATAGCAACTGGAGTGAGGAATAATCACAGGTTAAAGAGGTGTGATTTGTCTCAAGCCCCAACAGTTGGTAGGATTTTGCAAGCCCAAGCCAGATGGTGGGGAGGTGAATGTAATGCAACATGAATCCAAGGTCCTGGTTGAGGCCGTACTCGTGTGTGGAACTTGGCTATAAGTTTCTGCTCGGCAATTCTGTGTTGTCGTGCGTCCTGAAGGCCATCTTCGAGAACGCTTACCTGAAGATCAGAGGCTGAATGCCCTTGATTCCTGAAGTGTTCCACGACTGGAAGGGAACATTCCTGCCTGGCGATTGCCACGCAATGTCTGTTCATCCGTTGTCGCAGCGTCTGCATGGTCTTGCCAATGTACCACGCTTTCGGACATCCTTTCTTGCAGTGTATGAGGTAGACAACGTTGGCCGAGTCGCACGAGTATGTGCCACGGACCTGGTGGGTATGTATCACGTACCTTGTTGAAACATAAACAATCCTGAGGGGACTAAACAAGGTGGATACCGGGAGACTATTTCTTTTTTTGGAGGAATATAAAATGAGGGGTCACAGTTCAGGAATAAGAGGACTTTTCTTTTTAAGACAGGTGAGATTTCTGTGGAATTCTCTTCCCTGAACAGCATTGTCGGCTGGGTCATTGGATTTATTCAAGGCTGAAATAGATAGATTTTTGAACGACAAGGGAATCGAGGGTTTGTTGGGGGCAGGGGTGGTGGCAGTAGGGGGTTCAACAGGAAAGTGCAGATGAGTCCTCAGCCAGATCAGCCTCGATCATTTGGAACGATGGAGCAGTCTTGAAGGGTCAATGGCTTACTGCTGATTCCAAATGCTGTGTTCCTAATTAATTATCTTTGGCAATCCATACAACATCTCTCACTTTTCCAGACCTTGTATTCGAGGAGGTTTGTTCACTTAAAACGTGAGTAAAGCTTTGTATTTATGAACAGAGTAGCCATGATCTTGGAGAAGTAGTAATTTATATTTGATGGTAATGCTGCTTGAACATTTCAACATCTTAAAATATTCTGGTCTTCAGTGGTAATATTGATTCTGAGTCAGATAAACTCTGTATATAATTTGCATAATATAAACATTTGAGTTGGAGTCTTGCAGTTTTACAGCACAGAAATAAGCCCTTCAGCCTATTGAGCCTGCACCGGCCATTATCTATCTATTTGTTTGAAGGTTAGCCAAAAAATATTTTTCCCCGGAAAGCCAAGGTGAAGGATAATAGCCGATCTTTATTCTGTGTGAAATTTATTTTCAGAGTTAAAGATTACAAGCATACACCTGCCAACTCAATCACACCATGCTTTAATAAATGTGCTCATTGGAAACCCTAATAATACCTACTACCTGTACATAAACACAAGTAACATACAATCAACAACAAATATTAATCTTTATTGTCACAAGTAGGCTTACATTAACACTGCAATGAACACTAGGTTTACTGTGAAAGCCCCCTAGTTGCCACATGCAGGCGCTTGTTTGGGTACACAGAGAGAATTCAGAATGTCCAAATTACCTAACAGAATGTCTTTCGCGATTTGTGGGAGAAAACCGGAGCACCCGGAGGAAACCCACGCAGAGAGATCTGGGAGTTCAGGTCCATTGTACCCTGAAGGTGGCAACGCAGGTCGATAGAGTGGTCAAGAAGGCATACAGCATGCTTGCCTTCATCGGACGAGGTATTGAGTACAAGAGTCGGCAGGTCATGTTACAGTTGTAAAGGACTTTGGTTAGACCACATTTGGAACACTGCTTGCAGTTCTGGTCGCCACATTACCAGAAGGATGTGGATGCCTTGGAGAGGGTGCAGAGGAGGTTCACCAGGATGTTGCCTGGTATGGAGGGGGCTAGCTATGAAGAAAGGTTGAGTAGATTAGGATTGTTTTCGTTGGAAAGACGGAGGTTGAGGGGGGACCTGATTGAGGTCTACAAAATTATGAGAGGTATGGACAGGGTGGATAGCAACAAGCTTTTTTCAAGTGTGGGGGTGTCAATTACAAGGGGTCATGATTTCAAGGTGAGAGGGGGAAGGTTTAAGGGAAGATGTGCATGGAAAGTTTTTTACGCAGAGGGTGGTGGGTGCCTGGAATGTTTTGCCAGCGGAGGTGGTAGAGGCAGGCGCGATAGCATCATTTAAGATGCATCTAGACAGATATATGAACGGGCGGGGAACAGAGGGAAGTAGATCCTTGGAAAATAGTGACATGTTTAGATAAAGGATCTGGATCAGCGCAGGCTGGGAGGGCTGAAGAGCCTGCTCCTGTGCTGTAATTTTCTTTGCTGTTCTTTGTTCTTGACACGGGGAGAACGTGTAGACTCCACACAGACAGTGACCCAAGCCTGGAATCGAACCTGGGACCCTGCCGCTGTGAAGAAACAGTGCTAGCCACTGTGCTACCGTTAACAGTTAACAATAAAGGTGCATGCTAATCTACGTAGTTCAGTCTCTCATCATCTTTTGTTTCTTTTTTTCTAGGCACTGATGCTGTCTAGCGCCAGGATCACTGGTGTGCCCACATCTATGCTACCTCAATGTTAGTCATGTACTGTGACACAATTTGTCTCAATGGAAATGCTGCAACTCGGCACAAAAATCATTTGGAGTACAACATTTGATACAAAATGACCCAGGGCTCTTTCAAAGTGGAATATTCTGCTGTCATAGTCAATGAGGATTGTTTTTCAACTTTCAACAGTAGCATATAAATCAGTGCTCATTACTTATTTTAACAGAAATAAGTTTTCATCAGAGCTTTGATCAAACTGGGTGAAACTTCTCATTGATGGAATGCAATCATGTCCAATAAGGAAGAGAAGCAGATCAATACTGAATATGCTGTATCTTTATTGGAGCAGCTTAAATGTTTCTATGACCAGCAGTTGTTGACTGACATAGTTTTAATCGCAGAGAGCACTGAATTCCCGTGCCATAAGATGGTTCTTGCTACATGTAGCTCATATTTCAGGTAATTTGTAGTCTTTGTGTTTTCTTACCAGCTCTTTTCTAAAATTAAAGAAATTAACTAATGAGTTTTATCTGCTTTCAAGATAATTTTGAAATCTGTGAGTTGTATTTTTAAATATGTATTCAGATCCCACTTTGTTGTAGTTTTCCGATATTTGGTTTCTGAACACCTAAAACCTTTATATACTAATGGAGAAAAATCCTATATTAGTTTAAATTGCTGTGAACTGTCATTAGTTTTAAACAACCTAAATAGAAAGGCTGCTTGATTTTAGGTTTTCAAACTAAATTTGTATTGGACCTATGGTGATGGTTCATTATTACAAATCTTAGATTGCAGAAACCAGAATTGACATGGTGATAGATCCATGTGAGTTTGAAGCATCGCAAGCCGAATAGTGGCATCATGTGATCAGCACCACAGCATCATGATCAGCGCAGGCTTGAAGGGCCGAAGGGCCTGTTCCTGTGCTGTACTTTTCTTTGATCTTTGTTCATTGTTATTTTGAAAGGAATTAAAATGAAAATGGAGCTTATATGTCTATGATATTCAAAATTGAAGGAGCTTCACTCGTTGAACCCTTGCAGACAGTGCAATTAAAGCACCCACTAATTCAAGTTGCTTTTGGAAACGATAGACAATTTGATCTGCCTTCTATTCCGCCTTCCCAACAATCTAGGAACATGAGATGAAAATGCTGTTCTCTGAGTGTATTGTCATTTCTAGCAAACACATTGCTTCGCTTTGATTCTTTATAAGGCAGCATTCTGGAAGTTTGAAAATAACTTCTCTTTTTCCCTTCCTAGCTGTTAGCATACCAGGAAAATATTTGCAAACATTTAAGGTTTGTATTCATGGACCATCACCATAGGTCCAATACAAATTTAGTTTGAAAATTAGAATTCAATATATTAATACCAGATATTTAGAACAACTTTGGCAAAGATTCTTCGATGTGAACTTCTGGCTGTGAACTAATTTTTACATTTTAATTGTATTTGCATTTTCAAAAAAAAACAACGTTAATATCAGTGCCATAATTTTTGATGGAGTACAATCCATCTGAAATGAATCTCTTTCCTTTCAGCATACACTTAGTTTGCCAAGTATCCTAACAGACGGCACCCTAATGTTCTGTGATGTGGCTTTGCGATCTGACACCCTGAGATGTATATTCTGGCAACCCAACAGAAGTTAGGTTGTTGGGATTTGGAGGGTATCGATAAAGTTGAAGTTAACTTGATTGCTTTCTCAGTTTGCTGCACCAAAATGTTTCTTCTATCTTTTCTGTGTTCCTTGCGTATCTATTAGGCAGAGGAACAAAAAGTTAATTTGACTAATCCAGCATAAATCACCAATCTACAATCAAGGTGAATCACAGTTGGTTTAGCACTCAAAGGCAATATTATTAAACGGTGCTTTTATGCTCTGCTTGAAGCAATCTTCATTTGTGGTATTATCCTTGGCTTAATGTTAAAACTCTCAACTTTGAGTTTGATGCCTGGAGACTTATTTCAAGACTCAAGCACTTACTCCAGTGCTGCACTGTCTGTTGTTCAGGTGAGATGTCAAACTAGCCCATAGTTTGCTGTAAAAGATCCCTTAGCACCATGCAATCACCAGAGGGTCAATCCGGCTTCAGTGAAGGAAGGCATACCAGGACCAGCACCAGGAATATCTAAAAATGAAGTGCAACACAGGACCACTTGCAAACCAAACATCAAAAGCAGCAAGTAATAGACAAAGCAAAGAGATTCCACAACTAATGGATCTGATTGATTTAATTAATTGATTTGATTTATTGTCGCATGTACCGAAGTACAGTGAGAAGTATTTTTCTGCGGCCTAGGGAACGTACACGGTACGTACATAGTAGCCAAAAAAATAATCAACAGAGAACATTGACAAATGGTACACTATAAACAGTGATTGGTTACAGTGCGGAACAAAGGGCCAAACAACGCCAGTACATGAGCAAGAGCAGCATAGGGCATCATGAATAGTGTTCTTACAGGGAACAGATCAGTCCTACGGGGAGTCGTTGAGGAGTCTAGCAGCTGTGGGAAGAAGCTGTTCCTATGTCTGGATGTGTGGGTCTTCAAACTTCTGTACCTTCTGCCTGATGGAAGGATCTGGAAGAAGGCAATGCCTGGATGGGAGGGGTCTCTGATAATGCTGTCTGCCTTCTTGAGGCAGCGGGAGGAGTATACAGAATCAATGTGAGGGTGGCAAGCTTGTGTGTTGGGCTAAGTTCACCACACTCTGCAGTTTCTTGCGATAGGATGCTCTCTCTGGCAGAAGTTAGTGAGAGTCAATACAGACATGCCAAATTTCTTTAGCTTCTGTAGGAAGTAGAGACGTTGTTGGGCTTTCTTGACTGTTGCCTCAACGTGTGTGGACCAGGACAGACTGTTGGTGATGGTGACCCCCAGGAACTTAAAGCTATCGACCATCTCCACTTCGGAGCCATTGATGTGGTGGGGGGGTTGCTGCGCTTCTTGAAGTTGATGATCAGTTCTTTGGTCTTTCCGACATTTAGAGAGGTTGTTTTCGGTACACCATGTAACCAAGTGATTTATCTCCCTCCTGTAGTCTGATTCGTCGTTGTTTGAGATACGACCTACCACAGTCGTATCGTCCGCAAACTTATAGATTAAGTTGGAGTTAAATCTTGCCACACAGTCATGTGTGTACAGTGAGTACAGTAGAGGACTGAGCACACATCCTTGTGGGGCCCTGGTATTGAGGACTATTATGGAGGAGGTGCTGTTGCCTATACTGACAGATTGCGGTCTGTTAGTGAGGAAGGCAAGGATCCAGCTGCACAGGGAGGGGTCAAGTCCAAGATTGCAGTGTTTGGTTATGTCTTGTCGGGATAATGGTGTTGAAGGCGGAGCTGTAGTCTTTGAACAGCAGTCTTTCGTAGGTGTCCTTGTTGACGAGGTGTTTGAGTGTTGATTGCAGAGCCAGTGAGATAGGATCTGCTGTGGACCGGTTGCGGTGATAGGCAAACTGCAGTGGATCGAGACCGTCTGGGAGGCTGGTGTTGATCCACCTCTTGATTAGCCACTCGAAGCATTTCATGATAACAGACGTCAGGGCCACCGGTCGGTAGTCGTTGAGGTTGGCTACCTTGTTCTTTGGTCCTGGTATTATGGTGGTCTTGAAGGCGTGGGGACCTCAGAGCGGAGGAGTGAGGTGTTGAAGACATCTGCGAATACACTCGCCAGCTGGTCTGCGCAGGCTCTGAGTGCTCGCCCAGGGACTTTGTCGGGGATCTAAACTGCATTCCTTCCACATCCAGCCATGAATGGTGGTGGGCAAGTAAGGAACTTGCTGGAGGAGGCGGCTCTGCAAATATCCCCATCCTCAATCATGGAGGAGCCTTGCACATCTGTGCAAAAGACAAGGTGGAAACATTTGCAACAATCTTCAGCCAGAAGTGCAGAGT
This sequence comes from Scyliorhinus canicula, assembly GCF_902713615.1. Classification (NCBI taxonomy): domain Eukaryota; kingdom Metazoa; phylum Chordata; class Chondrichthyes; order Carcharhiniformes; family Scyliorhinidae; genus Scyliorhinus; species Scyliorhinus canicula. The sequence goes on from NC_052155.1 coordinate 191,680,034, forward strand.
GAACGATCCAACTCTGCCTCCTCTGGATGCCCCAGCACCGTAGATGCCAGTCTGGTCAATTAGATTCACTCCCAAGTGATGTGAAGAAATGGCTGAAGGCACTGGATACAGCAAAGGCTAGGGGCCCTGACGATATTCGGCCAATAGTCCTGAAAACTTGTGCTCCAGAACTTGTCCCACTCCCTAGCTAAGCTGTTCCAGTGCAGCTACAACACTGCTGTCTACCCAGCAATGTGGAAAATTGTGCAGGTACATCCTGTACACAAAAAGCAGGACAAATCCAACCTGGCTAATTACCGCCCCAGCAGTCTACTGTAGGCCATTAGTAAAATGATAGAAGGGGTCATCAGCAGTGCAATCAGGCGACATTTGCTTACTAATACCCGGCTCACTGATGCTCAGTTTGGTTTCTGCCGGGGTCACTTGGCTCCTGATCATTCCAGCCTTGGTTTGAACATGGGCAAGAGAGCTGAACTCCAGAGGTGAGAATGACTACCCTTGACAACAAAGCAACATTTGACTGAATGTGGCATCCAGGAATCCCAGCAAAACTGGGAGTCAGTGGGAATCCAGGAGAAAACTCACTGGTTGTCATCATACTTAGTGCAAGTTAAGATGGTTGTTATTGGAGGTCAATTATCTCCGCTCCAGGACATCACTGCACGATTCCTCAGGGTAGTGCCAAAGCACAATCTTCTCCAGTTGCTGCTTCACAAGGTCAGAAGTGGGATGTTTGCTGATGATTGCACCATGTTCAGCAACATTTACAGCTCTGATACTGAAGCAGTCTATCCAAATACAGCCAGACGTGGACAATATCCAGGCTTGGGATGACAAGTTACATTCACGTAGATGTGCTAGACAATGACCATCCCCAGCAAGAAAGAATCTCACCATTGTCTCTGAAACTGAACTGGAGGAACCATGTAGATACTGTGACTGCAAGAGCCAGTCAGAGGCTAGCAACCCTGCAGGGAATAACCTGGCACCTGACTCCCCAAAGCCTGTTTACCATCTGCAAAGCACAAGTCATGAATGTGATGGAATCCTCTTCACTTTTCTGGACGAGCGCAGCTCCACAAACACTCAAGAAGCTCAACATTATCCAGAACAAAGCCTGCTTGATTGGCACTCCTCCAACAAACATTCACTCCCTCAATCACCAAGAAATGGTGGCATCAGTGTGTACCATGCTGAAGATGCACTGTAGGAACTCGCCAAGGCTCCTTAGGCAGCACCTTCCAAACCCATGACCACTAGCATCGAGAAGAACAAGAGAAACCGACACATGGAGACACTACTGGAGGGTTCCCTTCTGAGCCAGACATCATCCTGACTTGGAAATATATTGCCTTTCCTTCATGGTTGCTTGATCAAAGTTCTAGAACATAATCCCTCCCGAACAACACTGAGTATACCTACACCACGTGGACTGTAGCAGTTCAGGAAGTTGATCACCGCTACCATCTCGAGGGCAATTAGGGATGGGCAACAAATGCTGGTCCCAGCCGTAACACCCATACCCCATAAATTAATTTTTTAAACGTTCACTTTAAGATATCCTGCTATTGTGAAAGGTGCTATATGGATTCATATGGTACTTCCTTTGGAAAATGTTAATTTTGGGGAGACTTACAGTGCCAAGCTGAAGATCCCAAATATGGACCAGACCTTTGCAGCAAAATAAACATCATAACACCATTGCTGAAAAATCCAGTTGTTGCCCAGATTCTCTCAATCCCTCACTTGGAATATGAATTTACATCTGAGCAGACTTCTACCTGGATTATGTAAAATAATTTGTTTGATATCAACTACCTTTCAATTAGAATTGTTACCTGGTCAGTCGAGCATGGAGTGCTTGTGAACTTCAGTTATCGACTTGTGCATTCTAAGCCAAGGATAAAGCGTCTTAGTGTTGTCATGGCACAGGAATACAATGATCGTAGCAATACAACATGATACTTGACTAAAGCATACAGGTCTTCAAAGGTTTACAGCCAATCTTTGTACTATTTGGTTTCATTGATTTATGTAGAAGCAAGGTACGGTTTGGAATGCTTTTGATTGTGATCTGTATACTCACTTTGCTTGGAGCAGTTTTCTCTGTGCGTGTTGCATTCTAAGTATTTCTTAGAGACACGTTTTTTGTTTAAATTGCCCTGTAATTAATTATATAGAGTTTACCTTTCAAAGAATAACTGTATCTATAATTGCTCATTTGAAAATCATTTTGTTTGTTTGCCTGTGCTTGGAGTTAAATTGAAACCTTGACTAATTCACTTTAGTCCTACTGCTAACCTGGTCTGCTTGGTACTTTCTGTAGAGTCATAGAGGTTTATAGCATGAAAACAGGCCCTTCAACCCAACTTGTCCATGCTGCCCAGTTTTACCACTAAGTTAGTCCCGATTTCCCACATTTGGCCCATATCCCTCTATACCCATCTTTCCCATATAACTGTCTAACTGCTTTTTAAAAGACAAAATTGTACCCGCCTCTAATGCTGCCTCTAGCAGCTCGTTCCAGACACTCACCACCCTCGGTGTGAAAGAATTTCCCCTCTGGTCTCGTTTGTATCTCTCCCCTCTTAAACCTTATGCCCTCTAGTTTTAGACTCCTCTACCTTTGGGAAAAGATGTTTTTTTTTTAAAATAATTTTTATTCAAATTTTCAGCCAATTTTAACCAACAAAACAAAGAAAAACAGTAACCCCCCCAATACAAAAACAATAAATTAACAAAAATAATGAGCATGAAACCACACACCGATCCCTCATAGCGAACAAGTAACCCCCCCACCCATCCCCCCGGGTTGCTGCTGAAGTTGACCACCCTATAATGCTCCGCCAGGAAGTCTAGAAACGGCTGCCACCGCCGGAAGAACGCTTGCACCGACCCCCTTAGAGCAAACTTGACACTCTCCAGTTTGATGAACCCAGCTATGTCGTTGATCCAGGATTCCACGCTTGGGGGCTTCGCATCCTTCCACTGCAAAAGAATCCTGCGCCGGGCTACCAGGGACGCAAAGGCCAGAATACTTTCGCCTCCTGCACTCGCGGCTCTGATGCTACCCCGAAAATTGCGAGCCCCCTGCCCGGCTCCACCCTGGAGCCAACCACCCGTGACAAGATCCCTGCAACACCCCTCCAAAAGCCCTCCAACGCAAGACACGCCCAGAACATGTGGGTGTGGTTTGTTGGGCTCCCCGAACACCTGCTACACCTGTCCTCTTCCCCCAAAGAACTGGCTCAGCCTTGTCCCAGTCATATGCGCCCTGTGCAGCACCTTTAGTTGGGTTAAACTAAGCCGCGCGCAAGAGGAGGAGGAATTCACCCTCCCCAAAGCATCCGCCCACGTCCCCTCATCGATCTCCTCTCCCAGCTCCTCCTCCCACTTCTCTTTCAGCTCTTCCACTGAGGCCTCCTCCCCCTCCTGCATCACTTGGTAGATTGCCGAGATCCTCCCTTCACCGACCCACGTCCCCGAAAGTACTGAACCCCCCTTGGTGGCAACAGTGGCAACTCCGTCACCTGCCGCCTAACAAACGCCCTAATCTGCATATACCTGAAGGTATTCCCTGGGGGGGGGGGGGAGACCCCACCTCCCCTCCAATTCCTCTAAGGTCGCAAACTTCCCATCGGGAAAGAGGTCCCCCATCCGCCTGATACCTGCCCTGTGCCAGCTCAAAAACCGTCCGTCCATCCTCCCTGGTACAAACCGGTGGTTCCCCCATTTCGGGGACCAAAGTGAAGCCTTCACCCCCCCCTCCCCCCATGCCGCCTCCACTGCCCCCAGATTTTGAGGGTAGCCACCACTACCGGACACATAGAATACCTTGCTGGGGGGGAGCGGCAACAGCGCCGTCACCAGCGCCTTTAAGCTCGTGCCCACACAGGATGCCGTCTCCAACCTCTTCCATGCCGTCCCCTCCATCACCCACCTACGTATCATTGCCACGTTCGCAGCCCAGTAGTACCCACACAGGTTCGGCAGTGACAACCTGCCAAATGCGAGGTGATGCATTTTGGAAGATCTAACTCGAGCAGACTATATGGTCAATGGAAGAGTCCTGGGGAAAATTGATGTACAGAGAGATCTGGGAGTTCAGGTCCATTGTACCCTGAAGGTGGCAACGCAGGTCGATAAAGAGTGGTCAAGAAGGCATACAGCATGCTTGCTTTCATCGGACGGGGTATTGAGTACAAGAGTCGGCAGGCCATGTTACAGCAGTTGTATCGGACTTTGGTTAGACCGATTTGGAATACTGCGTGCAGTTCTGGTCGCCACATTACCAGAAGGATGTGGATGCTTTAGAGAGGGTGCAGAGGAGGTTCACCAGGATGTTGCCTGGTATGGAGGGTGCTAGCTATGAAGAAAGGTTGAGTAGATTAGGATTGTTTTCATTGGAAAGATGGAGGTTGAGGGGAGACCTGATTGAGGTCTACAAAATTGAGAGGTATGGACAGGGTGGATAGCAACAAGCTTTTTCCAAGAGTGGGGGTGTCAATTACAAGGGTCACGATTTCAAGGTGAGAGGGGAAAAGTTTAAGGGAGATGTGCGTGGAAAGTTTTTTACGCAGAGGGTGGTGGGTGCCTGGAATGCTTTGCCAGCGGAGGTGGTAGAGGCGGGTACGATAGCATCATTTAAGATGCATCTAGACAGATATATGAACGGGTGGGGAACAGAGAGAAGTAGACCTTGGAAAATAGGCAACAGGTTTAGATAAAGGATCTGGATTGGCGCAGGCTGGGAGGGCCGAAGGGCCTGTTCCCGTGCTGTAATTTTCTTTGTTCTGGTTCTTTGTTAACCCGCCCACTTCCCTACCCCGCTCCAGGAATAGCCTCCTCACCCTCGGGGTCTTCTGCGTCCACACAAACCCCATAATACTCCTTCTGACCCTCCTGATGGGTAGACACTGGAATAGGAACAGAAACCTTGGGAGCACCGTCATTTTGACCGACTGGACCCTGCCCGCTAGGGAGAGTGGCAACACATCCCACCTCCTGAACTCCTCCTCCATCTGCTCCACCAGCTTCGTAAAGTTGAGCCTATGCAGGCCCCCCAGCTCCTGGCTATCTGGACCCCTCGGTATCTGAAGCTCCTCTCTGCCTTTTTCAGCGGAAGCTCCCCTATCTCTCTATCCTGGTCCCCCGAATGCACCACAAACAGCTCTCACTTCCCCACGTTGAGCTTATACCCACAGAAGTCCCCGAACTCCCCAAGAATCCTCATCACCTCTGGCATCCCCCCGCCGGGTCTGCAGCGTACAACAATAAATTGTCCGTGTACAACGACAGCCTATGCTCCCCCCCCCCCGCACTATCCCCCTCCAGTTCCTCGATTCCCTCAGCGCTATGGCCAGGGGTTCGATCGCAAACAGCATTGGAGACGGGGCACCCCTGCCTCGTCCCCCGTACAACCGAAAGTTCTCCGACCTCCTCCCATTCGTCACCACACTTGCCACCGGGGCATCATACAATAGCCTCACCCACCTAATAAATCCCTCACCAAACCCGAACCTCTTCAAATCTCCACTCCACCCTGTCAAAGGCGTCCGCATCCATCGATGCCACTATCTCCGCCTCCCCCTCCACCGCCGGCATCATTATCACATTGAAAAGCCTCCGCACATTAACGTTCAACTGCCTCCCCTCCACAAAACCCGTTTGACCCTCGTGAATAACCTGTGGCACCACATCCTCCACCATCCTGGCCAATATCTGGGCCAGCAGTTTCGCATCCACATTGAGGAGCGAAATCTGCCTATATGATCCACACTGAAGGGGGTCCTTATCCCGCTTCAGAATCAATGAGATTAATGCCCTGGACATCGTCGGGGGCAAGGCCCCCCCCCCCCCCCCCCCCCGCCTCATTCAAGGTCCTCACAAGCAGCGGGCCAAGCAAGTCTGAAAACTTCTTATAAAATTCAACTGGGAACCCATCGGGTCCCGGTGCTCCCCATCGCATTAACCAGCTCCTCCAGCTCAACTGGCGGCCCCCAGACCCTCCACCTGCTCCTCCTCCACTCTTGGGAACTCCAGCTTGCCCAAAAAGCGGTCCATTCCTCCCTCCTCCACTGGGGGCACTGACCGGTATAACTCTTCATAGAAGGTCCTAAACACTCCGTTAATGCCCCTTGCACTCCGCACCAGACTCCCTCCTCCATCCCTAACTCCCCCTATCTCCCTTGCCGCCTCCCGCGTCCGGAGCTGGTGCGCCAGCATCCGACTCGCCTTCTCCCCGTATTTGTATACCGCCCCTTGCGCCCTCCTCCACTGCGGCTCCGCTTTCCTGGTGGTTAATATATCAAACTCTGCTTGGAGATTACGACGCTTCCTCAATAGCCCTTCCAGGACCTCCGTGTACCTCATGTCCACCTTCACCATCTCTTTCACCAACCTCTCCCTCTCCCTAGCCCCCCTCCCTATTTGCCCTGATGGAGATCAGCTCCCTCCTAACCACCGCCTTCAGTGCCTCCCAGACCACCCCCACCTGCACCTCCCCATTATCATTTGTTTCTAAATATGCACCTCCGGACCCGCCCGCATACCTCCTCATCCGACAGCAGCCCCACCTCTAACCTCCACAATGGGTGTTGGTCCCTCCCCTCCCTCAGCTCTAGATCCACCCAATGCGAGGCGTGATCTGAGATGGCTATCGCCGAATATTCCGCACCTACCACCCTCGGAATCAGCGCCCTGTTAAAGACAAAAAAGTCAATCCGGGAGTAAGCCTTGTGGACATGGGAGAAGAACGAGAATTCACTAACCCCCGGCCTCATAAACCTCCAAGGATCCACCCCTCCCATCTGGTCCATGAACCCCCTCAGCACTGTGGTCGCCGCCGACCTCTTACCCGTCCTGGACCTGGAGCGATCCAGTGCTCGGTCCAGCACTGTATTGAAATCTCCTCCCATTATCAAGCCCCCCGTCTCAAGATCTGGAATCTGGCTCGGCATACGCCGCATAAAGCCTGCATCGCCCCAATTTGGGGCGTACACATTAACCAGCACCACCCACTCCCCCTGGAGCTTACCGCTCACCACCACGTATCTGCCGCAACTATCCGCCACCACACTCGACGCCACAAACTACATATTCTTCCCCACCAAAATCGCCACCCCCCAGTTCCTCTCATCCAACCCCGAATGGAACACTTGCCCAACCCACCCCATTCTAAACCTTACCTGATCCGCCACCCTAAGGTGCGTCTCCTGGAGCATAGCCACATCCGCCCCCAGCCCCTTCAAATGTGCGACCACCCGGGCCCGCTTGACCGGCCCATTCAGCCCCCTTACATTCCATTTGACCAGCCGAATCGGGGGGCTATTCCCCCTCCCTCTCCTCCGGTCAGCCATTACTCTTCCTCGGCCAACCACGTGCCCACAGTCCCCGCACGGCCCGTTCCCCACAGTGGCTAACCCTCGTCCCGACCCCCCTAATACCATCAGTTCCCCTTCAGCCCTTCCAGCAGCAACCCGGTACCCCCCCCCCCCAAAAAAAAAGCTAGGGCCCCCCTAGCTGCGTTGCCCCTCTCATTGGACTTCTGTAAGTCAGCTGACCCCGGCTGCTCCTGCCACCCCAACGACCCCCCCCCCCCCCCCCCCCCCGACCGACACAGTCCCCTCCCATTCCGATTCCAGCTTGGGAAAAAGCCTGCGCCTCCAGCTTAAACCCTGCCCCTCGACCCAAAACGCGGGAAGAGAAGGCCCGCACCACAACGGGCCTACAAAACATACCCCAAATTTTCCCAAAAGAAAAAGACAAAACCAACACAAAAGAGCAAGGGAGAACAGAGCCTCCGAACACTACATCAGTCCCCAACCCCCCGGCCCTTTTTTCCACCACCTCCGTACTCCAGTCCTGGTAAATTCGGACCTCTGCATTCTCCCACCTGCTGCTCCTCTCCTTCTTGGCCCACCTCAGCACACATTCTCGGTCGACGAACCGGTGAAACCGCACCAGCACCGCCCTTGGCGGCTCGTTCGGCTTGGGCCTTCTCACCAACACTCAATGGGCCCCCTCCAGCTCCAAGGGCCCTTGGAAGGACCCCGCTCCCATTAGCGAGTTCAGCATCGTGACCACGTAGGCCCCCAAGTCCAATCCCTCCAGCCCCTTCGGGAAGCCCAGGATCCGCAAATTCCTCCGCCGCGAGCGGTTCTCCATTTCCTCCAGCCTCGCCTGCCATTTCTTGTGGAGCGCCTCGTGCGACTCCACCTTCACCGCCAGGCCTAGGATTTCGTCCTCATTCTCCGAGGCCTTTTGCCGGAATTCGCAGATCTCTGCCCCCTGGGCCGTCTGAGTCGCTGTGAGCTTGTCCAGTGAGGCCTTTAGCGGTTCCAGCAGCTCAGCTTTCAGCTCCCTGAAGCAGCGATGGAGCAGCTCCAGCTGCTTCTGTGCCCACTGCTTCCACGCTGCCGATTCCTCGCACGCCGCCATCTTGGGTCTTCCTCCCTCACACCTTTCTCTGCTCCAGAGCCGATTTTTTGACCGCCCCGCTCCTGGTCCAGTCCATCCACCGGCAAAGAAGCGTAGCTGATGTCTTCCCACACCGGGAAAAGTCCGTCCAGCGCCGTTACCGGCCCGAGAAAGAGCCCAAAAGTCCGAAAATAGCGGGAGCCATCGAACGTGCGGCTTAGCTCCGCATCACCGCAACCGGAAGTCTTGGGAAAAGATATTGACTATCTACCTCATCTATGCCCCTCATTATTTTATAGACCTCTATAAGATCACCGCTTGGGCCATCCACATACTGAATGAGAAATTCCTCCTGAATACACTCGAAAGATGTCTCTCCATCCAAACCCCTAATTCTATGGCTGTCCCAGTCAATGTTGGGAAAGTTAAAGTCCCCAACTATTACCACCCTATTTTTCTTGCATCTATCTGCAATCTCCTTACATACTTGCTCCTCAATATCCCGCTGACTATTTGGGGGCCTATAGGACAGTCCTATCAAAGTGATCTCTTCCTTTTTATTTTCATGATGTGAAGATGCTGGTGTTGGACTGGGGTGAGCACAGTAAGAAGTCTTACAACACCAGGTTAAAGTCCACCATGTTTGTTTCAAACACTAACTTTCGGAGCACTGCTCCTTCCTCACCTGGAGGGCATTACGTGCAAAATGTAGTACTTGGTTTTAAACTTGCCATTCAATTTTTAAATGTATCTTGGTTCTGAAAGTTGGTGTCAAAATAAAGTTTTCCTAGATGCAGGGTGAATGGATTAACCAAATGACAAATGTTAAATGAACTCACTTTCACAGTTTCTTATTTTAATCATCGTTAGAGCAAATTTGTGTTTCTGAACTGTATGACAATGCTTGGGTTAATTAAATCATCTTAGTTATACTGTTTTCTAGAGAATAGTTCAGTAAACGACTGTCATCTATCTTTATAATCCAGGTAGAACAATTAGTTTACCTAAACCTGTATTTCAACACATTCGGGAGTTACCAGTTTGTGTGAGGAACAAATAAATAGAACAAAGAAAAAGAACAAAGAAAATTACAGCACAGGAACAGGCCCTTCGGCCCTCCCAGCCTGCGCCGATCCAGATCCTTTATCTAAACCTGTCGCCTATTTTCCAAGGATCTACTTCCCCCTCTCCCCTGCATGTTCATATATCTGACTAGATCCTCCCACAGTCCAAAGATGTGCAGGTTAGGGTGGATTGGCCATGCAAAATTGCCCTTAGTGCCCAAAATTTCCCTTAGTGTTGGGTGGGGTTACTGGGTTACGGGGATAGGGTGGAGGTGTGGACCTTGGGTAGGGTACTCTTTCCAAGAGCCAGTGCAGACTCGATGGGCCGAATGGCTCCTACACTGTTAATTCTAATTCTAAATGATGCTATCGTGCCTGTCTCTCCCACCTCTGTTAGCAAAACGTTCCAGGCACCCAGCACCCTCTGCGCAAAAAAACTTTCCACGAACATCTCCCTTAAACTTTCCCCCTCTCACCTTGAAATCGTGACCCCTTGTAATTGACACCCCCACTCTTGGAAAAAGCTTGTTGCTATCCACCCTGTCCATTCCTCTCAAACTTTTGTAGACTTCAATCAGGTCCCCCCCTCAACCTCTGTCTTTCCAACGAAAACAATCCTAATCTACTCGACCTTTCTTCATAGCTAGCACCCTCCATACCAGGCAACCTCCTGGTGAACCTCCTCTGCACCTTCTCTAAAGCATCCACATCCTTCTGGTAATGTGGCGACCAGAATTGCATGCAGTATTCCAAATGTGGCCTAACCAAAGTTCTTTACAACTGTAACATGACCTGCCGACTCTTGTACTCAATACCTCGTCCAATGAAAGCAAGCATGCTGTATGCCTTCTTGACGACTCTATCGACCTGCGTTGCCACCTTCAGGGTACAATGGACCTGAACTCCCAGACCTCTCTGTACATCAATTTTCCCCAGGACTCTTCCATTGACCATATAGTCCGCTCTTGAATTAGATCTTCCAAAATGCATCACCTCGCATTTGCCTGGATTGAACTCCATCTGCCATTTCTCTGCCCAACTCTCCAATCTATCTATATTTTGCTGTATTCTCTGACAGTCCTCCTCGCTATCTGCAACTCCACCAATCTTAGTATCATCTGCAAACTTGCTAATTTTGAGAGACTTTGTTGGGTTTGTCATGCGACAAATTGGAAAGATTACAAAACCGAAGCTGAAAATGTTTACGATTTAAAATTCCAAACGGCCCCCAAGAATATGTTCACCAGATGTCTTGGTATTTTAAATGACTCATTTTCTAAATATGTAAATAACTCTGTATGTAACTTGGTGACCAGTTTTCTAATTTGTAATAGTGTTGTGTGTCTGAGGCTACAATCCCCTTCTTAACATAGACATAGAAACAAGGAGCAGGAGTCAGCCATTTGGCCCTTACAGCCTGCTCTACCATTCCATATGATCATGGCTGATCCTCTGTTCAATGTCATATTCCAATTTTCTCCTCGTACCCCTTGACGTCATAAAAATCTAAACATTTATCTGTCTTTCTTGAATACATTCAGTGACTTGTCCTTCTGTGGTAGAGAATTCCACAGGTTCACTACCCTTGAAGAAATATTTTACTCCTCTCAATCCTAAATGGCCTCTCCCATATCCTGAAACTGTGTCCCTGGTTCTAGATTTCCCAACCAAGGAAAGCGTCCTCCTTGCATCTACTTTCCAGCCCTGTTAGAATTTTATACATTTCAATTAGATCCCCTCTCATTTTTCAAAACTAATGAATACAGGCCCAGTTGAATCAATCTCCTCATAGGATAGTCCCACCAATCCAAATATCAGCCTAGTGAACCTCCACTGCACTCCCTATGGTAAGTTTATTCTTTCTTGGATAGGGAGAGCAAAACTCTATGTATTACTCCAGGTGTGGTTTTACCAAGGCCCTTTATAACAGCAGTAAGACATCTCTACTTTTGAACTCAAATCCTCTTGCAATGAAGGCCAACAGGGCAGCATGGTACCACAGTGGTTAGCACAGCTGCTTCACAGCTCCAGGGTCCCGGGTTCGATTCCTGGCTTGGGTCACTGTCTGTGTGGAGTCTGCCCGTGTCCGTGGGTTTCCTCCGGGTGCTCCGGTTTCCTCCCACAGTCCAAAGATGTGCAGATTAGATGAATTGGTTATGTTAAATTTCTCTTGGTGTCCAAAAAAGGTTAGGTGGGGTTACGGGGATGGGGTGGGGGTTTGGGATTAACTAGGGTGCTCTTTCCAAGGGCCGGTGCAGACTCAATGGGCCAAATGGCCTCCTTTTGCAATGTAAATTCTCTGAATCTATGAACATACCATTTGCCTTCCCAGTTGTTTGCTACACCTGCCTTTCCACTTTCATTGACATCCATTTGTACATCCACACTTCCCTATACATCACCATTTAAATACTCTTACTTTCTGTTTTTTCACACCAAAGTGTTTAACTTCACGTTTAGTCATGTTGCACTGCATCTGCCATGTGCTTGCCCACTCAGTCTTGAAGCCTCGTCACAACTCTCAATTGTGCCCAGTTTTCCTCTCTTCCGGAGTTCCATTGGTAAAATCATGTGGTCTCTGCCAATGATCCTGAAATAAAAACAAAATGCTGGATAAACTCAACAGGGTAATTTAAATCCAGAATGTTAAAAGTTTCTGTCTCCTGCAAGACCCACTGAGTTTATCCAGCATTATCTATTTCTATTTTGAATTTCCAGCATCTTTGCTTTTAGCCCAACATTCCTGCTTCCGATCTTAGTTGGTGCTGAGTTAAATGATATCAGTCAAAGGTAGCTGCTAATTGTCAGTGCTCCTGACTGAAGATGGAGGAAAACTGCCAGAATTCCCTCCTTTTTGCCCCAGCAGTTACTAGGAAATGCACTGGTTATGCAGTTTGTAATTTCTTCTTGTAACTGAGTTCCTTAATAATGTCCAGTTAGGTGAGGGTGTCTATGGTCTACTACCTGACACCCAAACTGTGTTTGTTAACTACAGGGGTTTATTTTGTTCGTGAAAATGAGCTGATGATCCACAGCTAAGAGAAAGGGAGAAGATTTGGAGGAGAATTTTGACGTTGAGCTATATTTTAAAACCAAATGAATATTATTAGAAAATGCCATTTTTGGTGCAGATATTCACATCCATTAAAGTTTGCACCAGTGTGCAAAATCTAAACCAGTAACTAGGATTTAACAGATTTAATGCCATAGTGTCCGACATCACCATGGCTGAAGAGAGTAAAAGGAAAGTTAAGGTAAATTGGAAGTAGTAATTGAGAAACCAGGCTTGCATTTGAACTGGCGAAGGAAAAACCAAGGAAGGGAATGTTTTTGAATTTAAAAAAAATGCAGCTTGCACCTACTGTTGGTTTGGCAATTGCCCTTTATCTTATGGGGCTTAAAACTAATAACTTATGTTGAATCTTTCTTCCAGGGCCATGTTTATGAGTGGGCTGAGTGAAAGCAAGCAGACACATGTTCACTTGCAGAATGTGGATGCACCCACGCTTCAGATAATCATTAGATATGCATACACGGGTAACCTGGCAATAAATGACAGCACTGTGGAACAGCTCTATGAGACATCATCCTTTCTGCAGGTAAGAACGTTAGATTAACTGAAGCTAGTATCGCCAAGCTCGTAGTCTAAAGCATGTGTTAAAAAGGATCCAATGAACTATTTTGGGGATAGAGCTGATGTTTCGTTAACGTCACAAAGTGCCTCAGTACGAGAACAAAGAAAATTACAGTACAGGAACAGGCCCTTCGGCCCTCCCAGCCTGCGCCGATCCAGATCCTTTATCTAAACCTGTCTCCTATTTTCCAAGGTCTACTTCCCTCTGTTCCCGCCCGTTCATATACCTGTCTAGATGCCTCTTAAATGATGCTATCGTGCCTGCCTCTACCACCTCCGCTGGTAAAGCATTCCAGGCACCCACCACCCTCTGCGTAAAAACCTTTCCACGCGCATCTCCCTTAAACTTTCCCCCTCTCATCTTGAAATCGTGACCCCTTGTAACTGACACCCCCACTCTTGGAAAAAGCTTGTTGCTATCCACCCTGTCCATACCTCTCATAATTTTGTAGACCTCAATCAGGTCCCCCCTCAACCTCCGTCTTTCCAACAAAAACAATCCTAATCTACTCAACCTTTCTTCATAGCTAGCACCCTCCATACCAGGCAACATCCTGGTGAATCTGCTCTGCACCCTCTCCAAAGCATCCACATCCTTCTGGTAATGTGGCGACCAGAACTGCACGCAGTATTCCAAATGTGGCCTAACCAAAGTCCTATACAACTGTAACATGACCTGCCTACTCTTGTACTCAATACCCCGTCCGATGAAGGCAAGCATGCTGTATGCCTTCTTGACCACTCTATCGACCTGCGTTGCCACCTTCAAGGTACAATGGACCTGAACTCCCAGATCTCTCTGTACATCAATTTTCCCCAAGATCCTTCCATTGACCATATAGTCCGCTCTTGAATTTGATCTTCCACAATGCATCACCTTGCATTTGCCTGGATTGAACTCCATCTGCCATTTCTCTGCCCAACTCTCCAATCTATCTATATTTTGTTGTACTCTCTGACAGTCCTCCTCGCTATCTGCAACTCCACCAATCTTAGTATCATCTGCAAACTTGCTAATCAGACCACCTATACCTTCCTCCAGGTCATTTATGTAGATCACAAACAACAGTGGTCCGAGCACGGATCCCTGTGGAACACCACTAGTCACCCTTCTCCATTTTGAGACACTCCCTTCCACCACTACTCTCTGTCTCCTGTTGCCCAGCCAGATCTTTATCCATCTAGCTAGTACACCCTGAACCCCATACGACTTCACTTTTTCCATCAACCTGCCATGGGAAACCATATCAAACGCCTTACTAAAGTCCATGTATATGACATCCACAGCCCTTCCTTCATCAATTAACTTTGTCACTTCCTCAAAGAATTCTATTAGGTTTGTAAGACATGACCTTCCCTGCCATGCTGCCTATCACTGATAAGTCTATTTTCTTCCAGATAGAGCATAGAGCATAGAGCATAGAGCAGTACAGCACAGAACAGGCCCTTCGGCAATCAATGTTGTGCCGAGCCATGAGCACCCTACTCAAACCCACGTATCCACCCTATACCCGTAACCCAACAACCCCCCCCTTAACCTTACTTTTATTAGGACACTACGGGCAATTTAGCATGGCCAATCCACCTAACCCGCACATCTTTGGACTGTGGGAGGAAACCGGAGCACCCGGAGGAAACCCACGCACACAGGGGGAGGACGTGCAGACTCCACACAGACAGTGACCCAGCCGGGAATCGAACCTGGGACCCTGGAGCTGTGAAGCATTTATGCTAACCACCATGCTACCCTGCTGCCCCTAAATGTGAATAGATCCTATCCCTCAGTATCTTCTCCAACAGTTTGCCTACCACTGACGTCAAGCTTGCAGGTCTATAATTCCCTGGATTTTTCCTGCTACCCTTCTTAAACAACATTAGCAATTCTCCAGTTCTCCGGGACCTCACCCGTGCTCAAGGATGCTGCAAAGATATCTGTTAAGGCCCCAGCTATTTCGACCCTCGCTTCCCTCAGTAACCTGGGATAGATTCCATCCGGTTCTGGGGACTTGTCCACCTTAATGTCTTTTAGAATACCCAAAACTTCCCCTTTCCGTATGACAACTTGACCTAGAGTATTTAAACATCCATCCCTAGCCTCAACATCCGTCATGTCCCTCTCCTTTGTGAATACCGATGCAAAGTACTCATTAAGAATTTCACCCATTTCCTCTGAGTCCACGCATAAATTCCCTCTTTTGTCTTTGAGTGGGCCAATCCTTTCCCTAGTTACCCTCTTGCTCCTTACATACGAATAAAAGGCTTTGGGATTTTCCTTAACCCTGTTAGCCAAAGATATTTCATGACCCCTTTTAGCCCTTTTTATTGCGCGTTTGGGAGCATTATGAAAACACAGAGCACCATCAAAGTGACTGAAGCATGTGATCAGAAGTGCGGAAAAGCAGTAACAAGGCATCAGGAGCGGGGAGAACAAACTGAAAGCAGTTACAGTAGTGAAGGGTCTGGGACATCCCAAATTGTGTCTCTGAGTGTGGCAGAGGAGTTCTGTGGTTGAGTAAGTAGTAAGTAATTTGTCTGTTTAAAAAAAGTTTTTTCTCCTTTTTCATTTTCTCCTAAATTTACACCCAACAATAACAATCAGTAACGAATGTAATTTCAATCCCCAAATCAATAACAATAATCCCATCCTCCCACCAAACCCTCAAACAGCAGCCCGCATGTTAACATAAACAAATAACAAAAAGAATCAGGAATGACCATTGTCACCTTTTACTCACAGTGCCCCTCCCCCAATCGTCCCAGCCCCCCCCCCCCCCCCCCCCCCCCCACCTAATGTTCGATGTAATCCAATTCTCGAAAGTGCATCATGAATAACGCCCATGAATTGTAGAACCCCTCCATCCTTACCCTCAGTTCAAACTTCACCATCTCAAGAGTCAAGAATTCCAGCAGGTCCCCCTGCCACGCCAGGGCACAGGGTGGAGAGGTTGATCTCCACCCTAACAGGAACTCCCTTCGGGTGATCAACGAGGCGAAGGCTACAACATCTGCCTCCGCGCCCATTTCCAACCCCAACACCCCGAATATGGCCTTCCGAGGGGCCAGGTCCAGCTTCACATGCACCATTTTAGAGATGACCCTAAACACCACCTTCCAGTAATCCTCAGCTTTGGACAGGATCAAAACATATGAACATGGTTT
Organism: Scyliorhinus canicula; assembly: GCF_902713615.1. NCBI lineage: Eukaryota > Metazoa > Chordata > Chondrichthyes > Carcharhiniformes > Scyliorhinidae > Scyliorhinus > Scyliorhinus canicula. The sequence goes on from NC_052155.1 coordinate 191,696,309, forward strand.
GTGGGGCCCCCCCGCAACGTTCACACACATCTACTCCCTCAAAGAGCCGGCTCATCCTCGCCCTTGAGGTGTATTCTATATACCACCTTCAGTTGTATCAGCCCCAACCTTGCGCACGAGGTGGAGGCGTTCACTCTCCGGAGCACCTCACACCAGAATCCCTCCTCCATACCCTCTCCCAACTCTCCCCCCACTTTGCCTTGATCCCTTCCAGCGGTGCCTTCTCCTCTTCCAAAATAGCCCCGTAAACCGCCGATATTACCACCACCTCCAGTCCTCCTGTCGTCAGCACCTCCTCTAGCAATGTGGAAGCCGGCTCTACTGGGAAGCTCTGTATCTTCTTTCTGGCAAAGTCTTGAACCTGCATAGATCTAAATATTTCCCCCGCTCCAGCCCATACTTCGCTCCCAGCTCCTTCAATCCTGCAAACCGACCCCCAAGAAACAAATCTTATAGTGTCCTAATTCCTTTCTCCTCCCATCTCTGAAAATTTCCATCCCACTTCACTGACTCAAATCTATGGTTCCCCTGAATTGGCATTTCCCTTGACCCTGCTCCCAACCCAAAGTTCTGGTGAAATTGCCTCCAAATTCTCAATGAAGCTATTACTATCGGACGCCCTGTGTATCTCGTCGGGAGTGGCGCTGTTGCTAGCGCCTCCAATCCTGACCCACTACACAAACTCTTCTCCATTCTGACCCATTGGGAGCCAACCCCTCTGACCCAGCTCCGTACCTTCTCCACTTTCGCCGCCCAGTAATAATACATGAGGTTCGGCAGACCCAAACCCCCTGCCTGCCTTCCTCTCTGTAGTAACACCTTTCTAATTCTGGCCACCTTCCCTCCCCATATGAACGAGGCAATCATCCCTTCAATCTCTAAAAAATGCCGTTGGCAGGAAAATCGACAGGCATTAGAAAACAAACAGGAATCGTGACAGCACATTCATTTCAACCGCCTGTACCCGACCTGCCAGTGACAGAGGGAGACCATCCCACCTTGCCAGATCAGATTTCACCACAAAATGCTCACTCTTGTCTCAATTTAATTTGTACCCCAAGAAGGACCCAAACACCCGAAGCAGCTCCAGTATTGCCCCTACTGACACACTCTGTTCCGACACGTATAACAAGTCATTGGCCTATAAGGACACCCTATGCTCTATTTCCCCCCCCCCACCCCCGCACTATCCCTTTCCATACTCCCAAACTTTTAAATGCGATGGCCAATGGCTCAATCGAGAGTGCAAAAAGCAGGGTGGACAATTTACCTTGCCGCATCCTCCCTCCGGAGCTGTCCCACCAACATGCACCCCACCTTCTCTCCATGTTCGGAAACTGCACCCCTTGCTTGCCTCAATTGGTGTACCGCCTTCGATCAAAACTCGCCTGGAATTCCTTTTTTTCCAACTTTGCTGGGTCCCTATCTTCTGCAAGCCTCCTATCTACCTCCAGCATCTCATCTATTACCCTCCGACACTCCAACTTCTCCTCTTTGTTCATCCTGGCCTTGAACGAGATCACCTTGGCCCTCACCACCGCCTTTAGAGCCTCCCAGACAACTACCTTCAACACCTCCCCTGTGCAGTTAAAACCTACATATTCCTCGATTACTTTTTCAATTTTGTCACAGAACCCTCGGCCCCCCAACAGTCCTGCATCTAACTTCCACCCTGGTCTCTGTACCATCCTCTTCTCCAGTACCATATCCACCCAATGCGGAGCATGATCTGATATTGCAATTGCCGAGTGCTCCGACCCTTTAACCCCAGCTAGCAGCACCTTTCCCACCACAAAAAGGTCAATCCGCGAGTACCCTTTATGGACCGCTGGGAAAAACGAGTACTCCTGCTCCCTTGGGTGCAGAAACCTCCATGGTCCACCCCTCCCATTTCCATCATTAGCCCAGCCAGCGCCTTCGCGCCCCCCCCCCCCCCCCCGCCTCACACCTTTGCGAATCCTACATCGTCCCAATTGCAAATTACATAGACTTTACAGTGCAGAAGGAGGCCATTCAGCCCATTGAGTCTGCACCGGCTCTTGGAAAGAGCACCCTACCCAAGGTTAACACCTCCACCCTGTCCCCATAACCCAGTACCCCACCCACCACTAAGGGCAATTTTGGACACTAAGGGCAATTTATCATGGCCAATCCACCTAACCTGCACATCTTTGGACTGTGGGAGGAAACCGGAGCACCCGGAGGAAAACCACGCACACACGGGGAGGATGTGCAGACTCCACATAGACAACGACCCAAGCCGGAATCGAACCTGGGACCCTGGAGCTGAGAAGCGATTGTGCTATCCACAATGCTACCGTGCTGCCATATAAACTTGCCAGCACCACTAGCCTCCCCTTCAGACCCCTGTCATAATCACATGCCTACACCCCTGATCTGCAACCACCTTCTCCATTTTGAACCGTACCCTTTTGCTGACCATTATCGCTACCCCTCGAGCCCTTCCGTCAAATCCAGAGTGAAACATCTGACTAACAGCCCTTTTTAAGTGTCACTTGATCTTTCACCGTCAGGGAGTCTCCTGCAGCATTGCTACATCGGCTTTCAAACTTTTAAGATGCGCAAGCACCCTTGACCTCTTGACTGGGCCTCCCAACCCCCTCATGTTCCACGTGACTATCCTAACTGGGGGTCTCTCACCCCCTTCCCTTCTTATCCACCGTCATCTTACCACCGGGCCCTGCCCCATGAGCCTAACCCGCCCCTGTCCATTATTAACATCGAACCCCCCTCCCAGAATCTCCCCCTGCACTTCCCTCGATACAAAATTCACCCAGCATGATCCCCCCCCCCCCCACTTGCTCACCTCATAGGCCCACTGAAACCTGCTAACCAGGTTCCAATGTCCGCAGCCCCCCTCTCACCTCATCGCCGTTCAATAGCCAGACTCGAAACGTTAGCTCTTTTCTCTCCCTACAGATGCTGCCAGACTTGCTGAGATTTTCCAGCATTTTCTCTTTCGTTTCAGATTCCAGCATCCGCAGTAATTTGCTTTTATATTCTTTAAATACTTTCCTCCACTTTTCTTGCCACGGCAATGCCGTCGCCGTGACCACCACCATAATACAAATCACCTTGCTCATTCTCGCTCCTGACCCACACCAGCTTAGAGGCCCTCTGACCTCCCAACCTCCCTCCTATTCACTGGTACTCCCCACCTGTTCCCGCCTACCCTCCTCCGCCCCCCTCCTCCTCCCCCCTCCTCTCAATGAGGTCTCAGCAGAAGGGCAACAAGCAAGATAACAAGGTGGTGAGTAGGGGAAATAGACTGGGGTCTGTGGTGTGAGGCAATGCGCAGGGTGAATTCAACTTCTTGCATGCGGATGAGCTTGATTCAGTTAAAGGTGGTTCTCTGGGTACATATGACCCAGGCAAGGATGAGTGGATTCTTTCAAGGGGTGGCCGACGAGTGCGAAAAGTGAGGGCGGCGGATCACGCGAACATGTTCTGGGATTGTGCGAATCTGGAGAGATACTGGGCAGCGGGTTTGGGACATTGCCCAAAGTTGTGGGGGTGGAGGCCAGGTGGCGATCTCTGGGGTATTGGAAATGCTGGAGCTGCTGGAGGGGATGGGGGCCGATGTTGGGGCCTTCGCCTCTCGAATTGCTCGGTGAAGGATCTTGCTGAATTGGGGGTCGGATATGCCGGCAGGGATGGCAGCTTGACTGGTTGTCCTGTACCACTTTCTGTGGATGGACAAGATCAAATTTGAGTTCGGGGTCAGAGGAGGGCTTCGAGACATGGTGGGGGTTGTTCATGACAATGTTCTTCGCGAGGGTGAGGAGGGGGGAGGATAAGGGGTAAAAATTGTGGATTGTGAAGTTGTTGAGTGTGGTACTGTTTTTTTTACATGTATTAAAATACACTTTTTTAAAAAAAAGAAGGCTGGTGAGCAGGAGGCAAGAAGCGAGTTGGGGTCAGGAGAAACAGTGCAGAAATCAGCGAGACTTTCTTAATTTTATTCCTTAAAGTTAGTTTTATTCAGAACAACATCACACTAAAGGGGAAAACGAAGGTTCAGGAAGTGTGGGACTTGATTGTCAGGGAGCCAAGAGGCAGTGACTTAAAGGTTGAGAAGGACATTCTGCAATCAGTGGTCCTGTTTAACAAGTCATGCATCTGTCAGTAGCATGAAAACGATTTGTGAAGAGGACAACCACATTCACATTGAGGCATTGTGGCTTAGGCTGCCCAACAAAGGGGAAGGGACTGATAATATTTCCTCCAGCCACTAGCTAGTCCCGAAGGCTCTGTTGTCAGCTTGGTGCCAGGGAAAGGGAAAACTTTGAAACAACAAACTGATTTTGGAATGAGTTGGTGGATACAGATTCAGTAGGAGCCTTCAAAAGCAAATTGGATGAATACTTGAAGGAGAAAATGTTGAATGGAATCCAAGGAAAGAGTAGAGGAATGGGATTACAATTGCTGTTCAAAATAACGAGCACACTCAGGCCAAATGGCTTCCTGTTCTGTGATCTCTGTGTGAATGAAGAGGAAATTGGAAAGGGAGGGGACAAAATTCAGTTGTCATGGTAGAGTTGGACATTGCAGGGAATAACATTTTGAAGAAATGGGGGGGAAGGAGGAAATGAAGGAAAGATAAAAATGGCAGAAGATTAAATTGATGCAGTCAAATATTGTGTGAACAGCAATAAAAGATCATTCATGGTTTCGATCCATCGACCTCTGGGTTATGGGCCCAGCACGCTTCCGCTTCACCACTCTGCTCCCATAAAAGATCATTCATAATTGTAGAGGTAATCTATAGATTAATAGTAGAAGCAAGTTGGATGAAGAAATAAGCAAAAAAATTAATTCCTATCTACTAGGAAAACCGATTAGGTAAATATGGCACTGGAAAAATTAATTCAAAACGATACACAGAAACATAGAATATAAGAGCAGGAGGAGGCCATTTGGCCCTTCAAGCCTGCTTTGCCATTCGCTATGATCATGGCTGATTATCCAACTAATAGTCTAATCCCGCCTCTTTTCCTCCGGCTCCCACCCACGTCCTTTGATCCACTTCACCCCAAGTGCTATATCTAACTGCCTCTTGAAAATATACAATGTTTTGGCCTCAACTGCTTTTTGTAGTAACAAATTTCACAGGCTCCCCACTCTCTGGGTGAAGACGTTTCTCCTCATCTCTGTTCTGAATGGTCCACCCCACATCAGACTGTGGCCCCTGGTTCTGGACATCCCTGCCATTGTGACCATCCTTTTTGCACCTGCCCTGCCTAGTCCTGTTAGAATTGATGGCACAGTGGATAGTACTGCTGCCTCGCAGCACCAGAGACCCAGGTTCAATTGTGGTCTTGGGTGACTGGAGTTTGCACGTTCCTCTCATGTTTGAATTTTTTCAGCATGTGACCAGGTGTAGATGAGGGTAGTGCAGTTGATGTCGCTATGAAGGCCAACAAAGTATTTGCCTTCCTGCCTGCTACACCTGCATGCTTACTTTCAGCGACTGGTGTACGAGGACACCCAGGTCTCATTGCATGTTCCCCTCTCCTAATTTATGACCATTCAGGACTGCAGTTCTTCTACATCCTGTTGCTACGCTGGCACAGTGGTTAGCACTTCTGCCTCACAGCGCCAGGGACCCGGGTTCAATTCCAACCTTGAGTGATTGTGTGAAGTTTGCACATTCTCTCCATGTCACTGTAGATTTCCTCCGGCTGCTCCGGTTTCCTCCCACAATCTAAAGATGTACAGGTTAGATGGATTGGCCATGCTAAATTGTCCCGTGGTGCCCAAAGGTTAAGTGGTTACAGAGATGGGGTGGGAGAGTGGGCCTAGATGGGGTGCTTTTTCGGAGGGTCGGTGCAGACTCAATAGGCCGAATGGCCTCTTGCCTGTAGGGATTCCATGATCATCTGCAGCCAAAAGTGGCAAGTGAAAGAAACCTTTCAGGTATGTCCTGAGGGGCCAGCATCATAGATGCCAATTTGCAGCTAATTTGATTCCCTCAACCTGATATCAAGAAATAGTTGAACGCCCTGACTACACCCTTCTGTAATACTGAAGACGTGCTCCACAACTAGCCACAAGCCAAGTTATTCCTGGACAGTGATGTCAGTATCGTCCACCAGACCATGGTAAAATAACACTGTCCAAACCACAAATAACAGGTCAAACCCAATCGAGGTCCTTATCGCCTCATCAGTCTACTCTCGATTATCAGCTTATGGAATATGTTGCCAATAATGCTATTGAGCAATAGTCTCCTCACAGATGCTGAGTTTGGCTTCCACCAATATCATTTGGCTCCAGACCTCATTAGAACCTTGGTCCAGAGGTGAGCTGAGGTAACTGAATGCTTTTGACTCGTTGAAGTTACACCTAGCACAAAGAAAGATGATTATGAATTGTTGGAAGTTAATCATCTCAGCCTCACAATATTGTTTCCGGAATTCCTGAGAATAGTGTTGTAGTCCCAGCTATCTTCAATTGACTCGCCCGTCAACATTAGATCAGAAGCGGGGATACTCGATGATGGCTCAGTGTTCAGTGCCCGTGTGCTTGGCAAACATTTCATGCCACAAAAATATCAGGCAATGGCATCAGCAGTAAGAATCTAATCATCTTCTCTTGACATTCAACAGTATTAACATCTCTGAATTTCCCACTATCAACATCCTCAGACCATCAAGTCCTGGTAGAATCCTCGTAAATTTCTTCTGCACTTTTTCTAGTTTCACAATACCCTTCCTATAATAGGGTGACCAGAACTGAACATGGTCTTGTTCAACTTCAGCAAGCCATCCTAACTCCTGTATTCAATGTTCTGACCAATAAAACCCAGCATGCTGAATGCCTTCTTCACCACCTGTCTACCTGCGACTCCACCTTCAAGGAGCTGTACCCCAAGATCTCTATGTCCTGTAACTCTCTCTACCATTAACTGAGTAGGTCCTGCCCTGATTTGAGCTACCAAAATGCATCACCTCCCATTTATCCAAATATCCGCCATTCATCAGCCCACTGGCCCAATTGGTCAGGATCCTGTTGCAATCTTATATAACCTCCTTCACTATCCACTATGCCACCAATCTTGGTGTCATCTGCAAACTTACTAACCATGCCTCTTACATTCTCATCCAAATCATTAATTAATATATATAACAAATAACAGCGGACCCAGCGCCGATCCCGGAGGCCCACCGCTGGTCACAGGCCTCCTGTTTGAAAAACAACCCTCCACAACCACCCTTTGTCTTCAGTTGTCAAGCCAATTTTGTATCCAATTGGCTACCTCACACTGGATTCTGTGAGATTTAACCTTTTGCAACAATCTACCATGCAGTACCTTGTCAAAGGCCTTGCTACAGTCCATGTAGACAACGCCGACTGCACTGCCCTCATCTACCTTCAAAAAACTCAATCAAATTTGTGAGACATGACTTTCCCCATACAAAGCCATGCTGACTTTCTCTAATTAGCCCTTGCCTGTCTAAATGCCTGGAGATCCTGTCTCTCAGAATACCTTCTAACAATTTACCCACTACAGACGTAAAGCTCACCGGTCTGTAGTTCCCAGGCTTATCCCTACAGCCCTTCTTAAGCAAGGGCACAACATTTGCTTCCCTCCAATATTCAGGCACCTCTCCTGTGGCTGTCGATGATTCAAATATCTGTTAGGGGACTGGTAATTTCCTCCCTAGCCTCACACAACGTCCTGTGATACATTTCATCAGGCCCAGGGGATCTATCTATCTTGATGTGCTTTAATACCTCTAGCACCACCTCCTCTGTAATACGTACACTCTCAGGACATCACTTTTTATTCCCCAATTTCCCTAACATTCGTGCCATTCTCAACAGTAAAAATTGACGCGAAATATTCATTTAGGACCTCTCCCATCCCTTGTGGATCTGCACAAAGATAGAACACACAGTGCAGAAGGAGGCCACTCGGTCCATCGAGTCTGCACCGACCCACTTAAGCCCTCACTTCCACCCTATCACCGTAACCCAATAACCCCTCCTAACCTTTTTGGTCACTAAGGGCAATTTAGCATGGCCAATCCACCTAGCCTGCACGTCTTTGGACTGTGGGAGGAAACCGGAGCACCCGGAGGAAACCCCGCAGACATGGGGAGAATGTGCAGACTCCGCACAGTGACCCAGCGGGGAATCAAACCTGGGACCCTGGCGCTGTGAAACCATAGTGCAATCCACTTGTGCTACTGTGCTGTACCAATGACCTTGTTTATCCTTAAGAGGCCCTACCCTCTCCCTAGTCACCCTTTTACCCTTTATGTATCTGTAAAAGCTCTTTGGATTTTCCTTTGCCTTATCTGCCAAGACAATCTCATGTCCACTTTTTGCCTTTGTGATTTCTCTCTTCACTCTACTTGGAAAGGCACTATAGTCTTCAAGGGATCCACTTGGCTTTGTCACCCTTGGCATTGCACGTACACATCTAAATACTTCTTAAATGTCCTGAGGGTCTCTGCCTCCACCATCCTCTCAGGCAGCGAGTTCCAGACTCCTGCCACCCTCACCTCACATCCCCTCTAAAACCTCCTGCCCCTCACCTTAAATCTCTGACCCCTGGTCACTGATCCCTTCACCAAGGGGAAAGTTTCTTGCTGTCCACTCTATCTGTGCCCCACATAACTTTATACATTTAATCATGCCCCTCCCCCCTCAGTCTCCTCTCCTCTAAGGAAAACAACCCCAATCTATCCAATCTCTCTTCATAGCTAAAACTCTCCGGCCCAGGCACCATTCGGGTAAATCTCCTCTGTACCCTTTCTAATGCTCTCACATCCCCCTCTGTGGATTCCAGAACTGCACATAATACTTTACTGTGGCCTAGCCAACATTTTACACAGTTCCAGCATAACCTCTTAAACGCTATGCTTTGGCTAATAACGGCAAATATACCATATGTCTGCTTAAGGAAATAGAGGGATATGGACCGATTAAGGGCAGAAGGTTTTCTTTTAATTAGGGTATCATGATCGGCACAGGCTTGGAGGGCCGAAGGGCCTGCTCTACTTTTCTTCTTTTTAACCACTGTATCCACCTACTCTGCTACCTTAAGGGACCGGTGTACATGCACACCAAGTTCCCTCTGATCCTCGGTGCTTTCCAGGGTCCTGCTGTTTATCATGTATTCCCTTGCCTTGTTTGCCCTGCCGAAGTGCATCACCTCACACTTATCCAGATTGAATTCCATTTGCCACTGACCACACTGAGTGTGCGCGAGAGTGTCTTTTAGATTTATTTTCACGTGTACTGAGTTAGTGGTTTGGGCAGCACGGTAGCACAAGTGGATAGCACTGTGGCTTCACAGCACCCGGGTCCCAGGTTCGATTCCCTGCTGGGTCACTGTCTGTGCGGAGTTTGCACGTTCTCCCCGTGTCTGCATGGGTTTACTCCGGGTGCTCCAGTTTCCTCCCACAGTCCAAAGATGTGCAGGTTAGGTGGATTGACCATGCTAAATTGCCCTTCGTGTCCAAAAAGGTTAGGTGGGGTTATTGGGTTGCAGGGATAGGGTGGAAGTGAGGGCTTAATGTGGGTCGGTGCAGACTCGATGGGCCAAATGGCCTCCTTCTGCACTGTTCTATGTCTATGTAGGCTGTGCACGCGTGAGGGCGAGAGACACAGCTATGCACGCGAGGGGCATGGGTGGGGTGAGGCAGTGCGCGTGGGGAGTTCAGGGCGAGAGAGTGGTTGTGTGTGTGGTTGGTGCTCTGGGGTGCTGCGGGGTTGATGGCAGGGGATGTTGCGGGTGAGGGCGGGGGGGGGGGGGGAAGTTGTGGGTGAGAGGGGGTATGCGGGTGTCTGCCCACTCCAGCAGCACTCCACATTAAAAATGAGAAATTTGTTAAATAGAACTTTTTAATGCTAATAAATGTGTACATATCAGTAGAATTCTTCAATAAATTAGGTTTTGTATGTTTATGCCCATCGTGTAAAAACAATAAAAATGTTTGTGGTTTAACTCTTCAACATACGCCTGTTTTGAGAGCTCCCAGCGGTACGCTTGGCAAGTGAAAAGAACTCTGTGACGAGAAAGGTTTTCGAAACTCTGCTAGAAAAATACTCAGCAAGTGTGATTTCGAGTTCATACACAGGATAAGATAAGCTGCCTCTCAGCCTGAAATTTATCAGTGTTTATTTTTTTACCTGCTGTATTTTTAGCTTATTCCGTGCACTCGTATTGCACAAAGATTCAGGTGGATTTAAAATCTGTAATTTATTTATCTCTCTTGCTGCAGGTGGAAAATGTATCTCAACGTTGTCGAGAATATTTAATTAAGAAAATTAATGCTGAAAACTGCGTCCGATTGCTGAGCTTTGCAGACTTATACAGCTGTGAAGAGCTGAAAGTAAGCGCAAAACGAATGGTGGAGCACAAATTTACTGCTGTTTACCATCAAGATGCTTTTTTGCAACTTTCTCATGACCTTGTGATAGATATCCTCAGCAGTGACAATTTAAATGTGGAGAAGGAAGAGACAGTCCGTGAAGCTGCTATGGTGTGGCTTGAATACGATACTGAATCACGATCTCAGTATCTTTCTTCAGTCCTTGGCCAAATAAGAATTGATGCACTTTCTGAGGTAACACAGAGAGCCTGGTTTCAAGGTTTACCACCAAATGATAAGTCTGTGGTGGTACAAGGACTGTACAAATCTATGCCAAAATTTTTCAAACCTAGACTTGGTATGACTAAAGAAGAGATGCTAATATTCACTGAAGCATCTGGTGAAAGTCCTCGTTCTTCCTTTTGTGCTGTTTGTTACAGCCCTCAGGCAGAGAAAGTGTATAAACTCTGTAACCCGCCTGGAGATTTGCAGAGAGTAGGGACACTGGTTACTCCTGACAATGATATTTACATTGCAGGTGGGCAGGTACCTTTAAAAACTTCTATCACCAATAATAGCAAGGCAAGTAAGCTTCAGGCTGCATATAGACCTGTGAATTGTTTCTACCTGTTTGATGCTCAGCAAAACACATGGGTTCCAAAGACTCCAATGTTATGTGCTCGCAACAGACCTTCATTGGTTTGCTGCGAAGGATATATCTATGCAATTGGAGGGGACAATGTTGGTGGGGAAATGAACAAACGGACCGTGGAAAGGTATGATTGCGAAACAGATGAATGGACTCTGGTGAATCCCTTGCCTTGTGCTTGGCAGTGGAATGCTGCGGTAGCAGTGGAAGACTACATTTATGTTATGGCACACAATCTAACATTTTGCTACTGTCCACGTACTGACTCGTGGGTTGAAATGGCTGCACGTCAAACAAGCAGGTGTTTTGCCTCAGCTGCAGCTTTTGGAGACAAAATCTTCTACATTGGTGGTTTGCATATTGGAAATAACTCAGGCATCCGCATACCTTCAAGCACTGTTGATGGTTCCTCTGTAACTGTTGAAGTATATGATGTGATCAAAAATGAGTGGAAGATAGCAACTAATATCCCTGCAAAACGCTACTCTGATCCCTGTGTAAGAGCAGTGGTGGTCTTGAACTGTCTGTGTGTGTTCATGAGAGACACTCACATGAATGAGAAACCCAAGTATGCAATCTATCAGTACAACATGGAGCTGGACCAGTGGATCCTGCGTCAGTCTATTTCAGAACGAGTCCTTTGGGACCTGGGCAAAGATTTTCGGTGCACTATGGGGAAACTTTACCCCTCGTGTCTGGAAGAATCTCTTTGGAAGCCTCCGCCTTCTCTATTTTCACAAGATGGAGCAGATGAATTTGAGTTGGATGGAGAGATGGTTACTTTGCCGTTGAATAGTTAGTTAGATATGGGCACAGATGCTATGGATTTCTAAGACATGCATAAGCACAGCAATATGTATGTCGTAAACTTCCAGATCATGACGGGGTTTATTTTAACAGATTAAGCAGTAACTGTATAAGTTTGCATAGTATTGTGTAAATAACTGAATACAGTTATGTTGTATCATCTACTCCTAGATACCATGTGTTCTGCTAAAGAGATTATTGTATTATTGTTACAATGTGACTAATTTACAAAAGCATAGTTTTACTTACACAATTATCCCTGGATTTGACCATCAAGATACAAAATCATGTAGATCTTCCCAGTAATAATAGGCGAGCAAGATGGCGGACTGCAGGTTCAGTCAAAGGTTGTATTTGTGTGATACACATTCTCCAGTTTCCATAAAAGATTCCCATTTATTCCAGGTTGGAGGCCTACCAAGCAGCTGGTAGTTTACCAGGTTTATTAGTGGGGGCTGTGCAGTGACAGTCAGCCTCTTGTAGTGCGGGTCTAGGTGGAGCTTCAATCATTTAATGCCTCTCCACGTTGCAAGTAACATAGGCTCGCCCATTTTACAACTTCCTGCTGCTGAATTTTCATTTGTAAGAAGTTTTAGTAACAACCAGGTTTTTATTTTGTATTTCATTAATTTAAGGCAACTGTTACTGTAGTGTGATTGTGTATAGGTATCCTAGCCATTAGGTTTTTAATACAGTTGGTTTGAGTGAAATGTTTCCAGAATGAACTGTATCCTGCGTGCAGGAGAGCAGAATGGACCCAGCACTGCTCTGGCAGAACACAGAGGAACCACTAGCAGTTGTTGGGCTCTCCATTCTAACATGAGCACAGGTGCTTCATGAAATCCTTACTCGCATGTTCAGCTGCATTGTGTTCCTTTGGCACTGTATTTTGAATTAAATTAATTTATTAAAAACCTTCAAGTAAATGTTTGTTTTGCTTTTGTGATGCAGTACTTGCAGAAGTTAGTATGGTATAGATATTCTCCAAGTTTTTAGGCATTTTGGAAAAGTCCCTGAGGTGGATAGATAAATTACAAACTACTATAATGACACAGAATTTGTTCATGTTTTTAATCCAATTTTCTGCAGTACATTTCAAAAAAAAATAAAAATTTAGCATATCCAATCCACCTAACTTATACATCTTTTTGGGTTGTGGCGGTGAAACCCACGGGGAGAATGTGCAAACTCCACACAGACAGGGTTAGGTAGCATGGTGGTTAGCATAAATGCTTCACAGCTCCAGGTTCGATTCCCGGCTGGGTCACTGTCTGTGCGGAGTCTGCACGTCCTCCCCGTGTGTGCGTGGGTTTCCTCCCACAGTCCAAAGATGTGCGGGTTAGGTGGATTGGCCATGCTAAATTGCCCGTAGTGTCCTAAAAAGTAAAGGTTTGGGGGGGGGGGGGGGGGGGGGTTTGTTGGGTATAGGGTGGATACGTGGGTTTGAGTAGGGTGATCATTGTTCGGCACAACATTGAGGGCCGAAGGGCCTATTCTGTGCTGTTCTATGTTCTATCAATGCAGCTGTAAAGTGACATTTCCTGAACCAATTTTACTGCAGGAAAGGGAAAGATTCTTTAAACAGAAAAAATTACATATAAAAATGCAATTCAAAACATTTAAAGGCATAACAGATTATTTTCAAGATTTATAATGCATAGCACCTTTCTGACTAGATATTGATTTCAAACACTTGTGTTTCTGGCCAACATTTCATCTCCATCTCACACACAAACAAATTATCTGGTGAAATAGATGGTACTTTGAGATTATCGCTATGCTCAAATTGGTTACCTTCCTATATTACAGTTCAAAAGTAATGAATTAGCTGTGAAGCAATAATTTGCATCTCTAGTTGGGAGAAATCAGATTTATAGAATTAATCAATTCTGAGCTAAACATGCAATTTTACAGCTGTGCAAAAATCCCTAATACAATTACAAGAAAGACTGATTTCTTTGGTACAGAGGATGTTATATCAAAGTTAATTAAGGAGTGAATAGAAATATGATAAAACATCTGCAAAGCTATAATTTCTATAGAATAACACATCAAAACTATAGTATACACCTCAGCAGTTTCACAAAATTTAAATATTTGAAAATAGTATGGAATAAATCCGTTACAAAGATCTTTTGATATTCTATTTGGTTAAAATTTGATTTTGCTTTCATAAAGATGACTTAGTTCAGCACGTCATATTAATATTAGAAAATGAAAGAAGCTACCACAGGAAAAGGACTAGATTAAATAATGGGTTGGAGATTTATAACTAGTCTTGAAATTGGATCTAAAGATATACCAATGTAGGAAAAATTTAAAGTATGTACCTGACAGACTAATGTTTAATTCTCTCTTTGCACCCCTCCACCTCCAAAACAAATAGGGAACTTGGCTGAGAAATAACTTTGGTTATCTATTAAAGGGGGAAAACTGAACAACTATCTGTGGAAATGCATTTTACTAGTTTTAAAGTGCCTTCCCTCTGAATATTTTTTAAGTGACAAAGAGCAAAACTAAGATGATATTTCATAATTTCCAACCAACCACATTGGATACAGGAAAATGGTTTACAACAAATAAAAATAAATCCTGGAATGTGACTTTTGCAAAGCTCATTGTAATTATTTGTAGTGAATATAGCACTCCAAAATTAGAGTGTTACAAGCTATTGCACGTTCATCTGATTTGGTAGGTTTTGACAAGTCAAAGAACATTACAAACACAGATGAATCAAAAATATTAGCATTCAGTTTTCATGATTTTAATATTTATTGCATTCTGGGATGGGTAGGTGGTGAATTGAACCCTGAATAATGATTTCCTTTTTAAAAAAAACTGAGTTTGTCTTTTAACACAACCTGTTCATATTGAGGCATGAAGCGTGGTGTTCCTCGCAAAAACACTGGAATATTTTACTTGTTACTTAAAAATGGAGATATATAAAGGCAGTGTTCTCCTTTATAGCAGAAAGTGAGTTCTAATTATAAAAAGCTAATACTTATTTTATGCATAAACCATAATTGGTAGAGTATACTAATGGTTTATTCCAAAGTTGAAAAAAATTTATGAAAAATGTAAACTGTTCACCAATTTATGTTTAAATGTTATTAATGCACGGGGGGGGGGAGAAAGAGAGAGAGATTTAGTTCATACATTTATCAATGGCCCTCTACTGTTTTGACAAAGTGTAAGGAAAAAAAATCTGTGACAATTGGTTGCCATGAAACAACTGAGAATTATCCAAAACACAATCTAACATTTAATCAGCAAACATTCAATAGTGAAAACTCAGTTGGTTTCATTTTAGAACTATATACATGAATTACATAAACACTGATTTGTCTCATTCATTATCCAGCACTGGAAATTGAATGCAGTGTTTGATTTATTAATAAAAGGAATGGTTATTGATGAGTTCCAGCTCACTACACAATAATATTGGAATAGCCAGTGCATGCAATAAACCTCTGATGTGATCAGTGTTTCCCAGATTGTCTCTCAGAGTGTGTCGTTGTGGGCTGTTGATTGAAGGTAGAAAACCAAGATGTCATTGCAGACTTGGCACTTGTGAGTGCCCCTCCTACAGACTGACCTGATCAAGAAACACAAAAACATAATTTTGGTGCACATGATCTTTGGTCAGTTCATTTACTCAGGACACATGACTTGCTTATGTCTTTTAGACCAATTATAAACATTTTTTGTACTTAAATGTGCAGCTAAATAGTCTACTAAAAGAGAAGACGACAAATTATGATGTCACCCGTTCATTCTAATGAAAATGCACAACCAAAACATTACAACCTTTCTTATCTCTTTACAGATGCTGACGCACCTGCTGCATATTTCTGCATGAGTGCCATAGTAGAATATAGTTATATAGAATATAGTTAGCCATCAAAACAAAGTTAGGAAAAGCTGAGCTCTATTTTTCAGTTGTGTGCACTTTTTCTTTTCTCACTACTGACATGCTCAACTTGTTTTACTTCTAAAAGGGACAGTCATACTTGAAGTTGGAGAACACTTGGCAACCTGCATTTTTACACCAGCAACCAAAACTCAAGCCTTGTATCTACTGAAAGGGGTTCAATGTCTCAATTAATTTGTTATCCTATGTCTTTTGGCATGAGTAGCGGCACTTTTTTAGGCATAGAATAAGTTCCAAAACAGCAGCCTAAAATGGTCATGAGTAAAGAAGTCACCTTTGATGACATAATTCTACAGCAGTAAGATCTTGTGTAAAAGTACCTGCTGTGTAGCTCATCAAAAAATTAAATCTCATTTATAATCTAAATTAAAGACAAACTGATGGAATGTGTATACCAGAAGAATGCACATACTGCCATTATTGTAATAACCACAAATGTCTACACCGATCCAGACTCCTTATTTAGACCGATTACTTATTGCCCGAACAATCTGTATCCCTCCATTTCCCGCCCGTTCATGTGTCTATCCAGATACATCTTAAACTTTGCTATCATGCCTGCCTCCACCACCCTCTTCGTGAAAAACCTTCTTCCACTCACTTTGAATCTGTGCTCCCTCGAGTCTTCCACCCTCGGAAAAAGCTTCTGACTATTCACCCCATTTGTAGGTTTGATTGAATATATATAACATAAAATAGCAATGAGATCCAGGAAGGGAAGTTGGATGGTCAGCAGTTAATATACCAATTTTTGCCTCAACTGATTCTCAAAGAAAGACTTAGAGAAGTTATCAAACTCTTCAAAGAAATGCTATAGCTTACCAACTGCCTTTCCCGTCTGCACCATACTGCGGCTTGTGGAGATCATTGCATTGCCAAATTTCTTCCCACGTTCACTATTCTGTACAGAACTTAAGCAAAGAAACATCATTGTCAACATCTCACTTTTATCCATGACAAAGCGATTGGAAGGTTGCCAGGGTTTGTATGGCATACAGAAATTATGCCCGTTACCCAGACAGCATCACATTCCGAACTACTCCAACATTAAGAGCAGCCATTAAAAGCTGCATTACACTTACAATTTTAGATAGGATTATGTCTCAAATATTCCAGAAAAAATACTGCTGTAAATCAAATTAAAATACATAAAGCTTCATTCTTCTTCAAATCCGATAGCTGATCATCCACTTGGTATGAGTAAACATCCTACAATATATCAGCTGTCAGCATTTCATTCTTTTCCCTTATTAAACTAATCTCAGAAAATAGAAATTGATTGCATTGAATCTCTAAAGAGCAAACAGAAAACTCCTTTTCCGACAGTGACACTGAAAAATTTATTAAAACTGCTGCTTTTGTTCCCATATGATATGAAGTTATAAAACCAAAATACTGCAGATGCTGGAAATCTGAAATAGCAGAAAATTCTGGAAAAAATCAGCAAGTCTGGCAGCAAAGAGATGGTGTAAGCCTACTTGAAGTATTGGGCAGGATTTTCCTGTTAGTATGCAGATACCACGTAATTAGGAAGGCCAATACAATGTTGGCAAGTATTGCTATAGTTGTATAGGGCTTCAGTGAGATTGCATTTGGAGCACCATGACCAGTTTTGGTCTTGTCACTTAAGAAAGGATATAATTGTATTATAAGCAGTTCAGAGAAGGTCACTCAACTGATTCCTGAGATGAAGGGGTTAACTTATGAAGAAAGGTTGGGACACTACTCATTAGCATTTGGAAGAAAGAGAGGTGATCCTGCTGAAATGTAGAAGATCCTGAGGGCATTTGACAGGATGGATGCTGAGAATGTTTCCACTTGTCGGGGAGTCTAGAACCAGGAGACAGTGCAAAAATGAGGGCTCTTTCATTTAAAACTGAGATAATGCCGCCTCCTTATTTTCCATTATTAATTCCTCAGGCACACTTTCTATAGAAGCAATGCTCACTTTAACTTTTCTTTTTTAAGTATCTGTAGAAACTCTCACTATCCATCTCTTTTATTTTTAGCTAGCTTTCTTTCAGACTCTGTTTGATTTTTAATTATCGATGGAATTATAATTATCTTTATCAGAATTATCTGTACCTGGGACTTCGATGTTGTGGCCATTTCGGAGACATGGATAGAGCAGGGACAGGAATGGTTGTTGCAGGTTCCGGGGTTTAGATATTTCAGTAAGCTCAGGGAAGGTGGTAAAAGTGTGAGGGTAAAAGAGGGGTGGCAATGTTAAGTCAAGGACAGTATTACAGTGGCAGAAAGGACGTTTGATGAGGACTTGTCTACTGAGATAGTATGGGCTGAGGTTAGAAACAGGAAAGGAGAGGTCACCCTGTTGGGAGTTTTCTATAGGCCTCTGAAAAGTTCCAGAGATGTAGAGGAAAGGATTGCAAAGTTGATTCTAGGTAGGAGCAAAAATAACAGGGTAGTTGTTATCGGGGACTTTAACTTTCGAAATATCGACTGGAAACGCTATAGTTCGAGCACTTTAGATAAAACAAAGAAAAGTACAGCACAGGAACAGGCCCTTCGGCCCTCTAAGCCCGTGCCGACCATGCTGCCCGACTACACTACAATCTTCTACACTTCCTGGGTCCGTATCCCTCTATTCCCATCCTATTCATGTATTTGTCAAGATGCCCCTTAAATGTCACTATCGTCTCTGCTTCCACCACCTCCTCCGGCAGCGAGTTCCAGGCACCCACTACCCTCTGTGTAAAAAAACTTGCCTCATACATCTACTCTAAACCTTGCCCCTCGCATCTTAAGTCATTGACCCCTCAACCCTGGGGAAAAGCCTCTGACTATCCACTCTGTCGTTGCCCCTCATAATTTTGTAGATCTCTATCAGGTTGCCACTCAACCTCCGTCGTTCCAGTGAGAACAAACTGAGTTTATTCAACCGCTCCTCATTACTAACGCCCTCCATACCAGGCAACATCCTGGTAAATCTCTTCTGCACCCTCTCTAAAGCCTCCACATCCTTCTGGTAGTGTGGCGACCAGAATTGAACACTATGCTCCAAGTGTGGCCTCACTAAGGTTCTATACAGCTGCAACATGACTTGCCAATTCTTATGCTCAATGTCCCGGCCAATGAAGGCAAGCATGCCGTATGCCTTCTTAACTACCTTCTCCACCTGTGTTGCCCCTTTCAGTGACCTGTGGACCTGTACACCTAGATCTCTCTGACTTTCAATACTCTTGAGGGTTCTACCATTCATTCTATATTCCATACCTGCATTAGACCTTCCCTACCTGCATAAGATGGGTCCATTTTTGTCCAATGTGTGCAGGAGGGTTTCCTATGTAGATAGGCTAACAAGAGGCAAGGCCACATTGGATTTGGTACTGGGTAATGAATCAGGACAGGTGTTAGATTTGGAGGTAGGTGAGCACTTTGGTGATAGTGACCACAATTCAGTTACGTTTACTTTAGCGATTAAAAGGGATAGGTATATACCACAGGGCAAGAGTTATAGCTGGGGCAAAGGCAATTATGACGCGATGAGGCAAGACTTAGGATGCATAGGATGGGGAAGGAAACTGCAGGGAATGGGCACAATTGAAATGTGGAGCTTGTTCAAAGAACAGCTACTGCGTGTCCTTGATAAATATGTACCTGTCAGGCAGGAAGGAAGTGGTCGAGCGAGGGAACCATGGTTTATTAAAGTAGTTGAATCACTTGTCAAGAGGAGGCTTATGTAAAGATGAGACGTGAAGGCTCAGTTAGGGCACGCAAGAGTTACAAGTTAGCTAGAAAGGATCTAAAGAGAGAGCTTTATTTCCTAGAACAGTATGTAATGGAACCTACGTGGGAACAAGCAGTCCTAGATCTGGTCCTGTGTAATGAGACAGGATTGATTCATGATCTCGTAGTTAGGGATCCTCTTGGAAGGAGCGATCACAATATGGTGGAATTTAAAATACAGATGGAGGGTGAGAAGGTAAAATCAAATACTCGTGATACTGGGAGCAAAGACTTTATGGTGGAACAGTTGAGGAACAGTGGAGAACCTTCAAAGCGATTTTTCCACAGTGCTCAGCAAAGGTTTATACCACCAAAAAGGAAGGACGGTAGAAAGAGGGAAAATCGACCGTGGATATCTAAAGAAATAAGGGGGAGTATCAAATTGAAGGAAAAAGCATACAAAGTGGCAAAGATTAGTGGGAGACTAGAGGACTGGGAAATCTTTAGGGGGCAACAGAAAGCTACTAAAAAAGCTATAAAGAAGAGTAAGATGGATTATGAGAGTAAACTTGCTCAGAATATAAAAACAGATGGTAAAAGTTTCTACAAATATATAAAACAAAAAAGAGTGGCTAAGGTAAATATTGGTCCTTTAGAGGAGGAGAAGAGAGTTTTAATAATGGGAGATGAGGAAATGGCTGAGGAACTGAACAGGTTTTTTGGGTCGGTCTTCACAGTGGAAGACACAAATAACATGCCAGTAACTGATAGAAATGAGGCTATGACAGGTGAGGAGATTGAGAGGATTGTTATCGGTAAGGAGGGAGTGATGGGCAAGCTAATGGGGCTAAAGGTAGACGTCTCCTGGCCCTGATGGAATGCATCCCAGAGTGCTAAAAGAGATGGCTAGGAAAATTGCAAATGCACTAGTGATAATTTACCAAAATTCACTAGACTCTGGGGTGGTCCCGGCGGATTGGAAATTGCAAACGTGACACCACTGTTTAAAAAAGGAGGGAGGCAGAGAGCGGGTAATTATAGGCCAGTGAGCTTAACTTCGGTAGTAGGGAAGATGCTGGAATCTATCATCAAGGAAGAAAGATACTGAGGGATAGGATCTATTCACATATGGAAGAAAATAGACTTATCAGTGATAGGCAGCATGGTTTTGTGCAGGAATGGTCATGCCTTACAAACCTAATTGAATTCTTTGAGGAAGTGACAAAGTTAATTGCTGAGGGAAGGGCTGTAGATGTCATATACATGGACTTTAGTAAGGCATTTGATAAGGTTTCCCATGGCAGGTTGATGGAAAAAGTGAAGTCGTATGGGGTTCAAGGTGTACTAGCTAGATGGATAAAGAACTTGCTGGGTAACAGGAGACAGAGAGTAGTGGTGGAAGGGAGTGTCTCAAAGTGGAGAAGGGTGACTAGTGGTGTTCCACAGGGATCCGTGCTCGGACCACTGTTGTTTGTGATCTACATAAATGACCTGGAGGAAGGTATAGGTGGTCTGATTAGCAAGTTTGCAGATGATACAAAGATTGGTGGAGTTGCAGATAGCGAGGAGGACTGTCAGAGAATACAACAAAATGTAGATAGATTGGAGAGTTGGGCAGAGAAATGGCAGATGGAGTTCAATCTAAGCAAATGCGAGGTGATGCATTTTGGAAGATCAAATTCAAGAGCGGACTATATGGTCAATGGAAGGGTCCTGGGGAAAATTGATGTACACAGAGATCAGGGAGTTCAGGTCCATTGTACCCTGAAGGTGGCAATGCAGGTTGATAAGAGTGGTCAAGAAGGCATACAGCATGCTTGCCTTCATCGGACAGGGGTATTGAGTACAAGAGTCGGCAGGTCATGTTACAGTTGTATAGGACTTTGGTTAGGCCACATTTGGAATACTGCGTGCAGTTCTGGTCGCCAGATCACCAGAAGGATGTGGATGCTTTGGAGAGGGTGCAGAGGAGGTTCACCAGGATGTTGCCTGGTATGGAGGGGGCTAGCTATGAAGAAAGGTTGAGTAGATTAGGATTGTTTTCATTGGAAAGACGGAGGTTGAGGGGGGATCTGATTGAGGGCTACAAAATTATGAGAGGTATGGACAGGGTGGATAGCAACAAGCTTTTTCCAAGAGTTGGGGTGTCAGTTACAAGGGGTCACGATTTCAAAGTGAGAGGGGGAAAGTTTAAGGGAGATGTGCGTGGAAAGTTTTTTTTTTTTACGCAGAGGGTGGTGGGTGCCTGGAACGCTTTACCAGCGGAGGTGGTAGAGGCGGGCACGATAGCATCATTTAAGAGGCATCTAGATGGGTATATGAATGGGCGGGAACAAAGGGAAGTAGACCTTGGCAAATAGGAGACAGGTTTAGATAAAGGATCTGGATCGGCGCAGGCTGGGAGGGCCGAAGGGCCTGTTCCTGTGCTGTAATTTTCTTTGTTCTTTGTAAATAGCGAGGCATCTGGATAGAAATTGTCCCATTTGGCAGACGCAGCATGGGTTCAAAAAGGGCAGGTCATGCCTAACTAATTTAGTGGAATTTTCTGAGGACATTACCGGGCAGTAGATAACTGGGAGCCAATGGACGTGGTATATCTGGATTTCCAGAAAGCCTTCGACAAGGTGCCACACAAAAAGTTGCTGCATAAGATAAAGATGCATGGCATTAAGGGTAAAATAGTAGCATGGATAGAGGATTGGTTAATTAATAGAAAGCAAAGAGTGGGGATTAATGGGTGTTTCTCTGGTTGGCAATCAGTAGCTAGTGGTGTCCCTCAGGGATCAGTGTTGGGCCCACAATTGTTCACAATTTACATAGATGATTTGGAGTTGGGGACCAAGGGCAATGTGTCCAAGTTTGCAGATGACACTAAGATGAGTGGTAAAGCGAAAAGTGCAGAGGATACTGGAAATCTGCAGAGGGATTTGGATAGGTTAAGTGAATGGGCTAGGGTCTGGCAGATGGAATACAATGTTGACAAATGTGAGGGTATCCATTTTGGTAGGAACAACAGCAAACGGGATTATTATTTAAATGATAAAATATTAAAACATGCTGCTGTGCAGAGAGACCTGGGTGTGCTAGTGCATGAGTCGCAGAAAGTTGGTCTACAGGTGCAACAGGTTATTAAGAAGGCAAATGGAATTTTGTCCTTCATTGCTAGAGGGATGGAGTTTAAGACTAGGGAGGTTATGCTGCAATTGTATAAGGTGTTAGTGAGACCACACCTGGAGTAGTGTGTTCAGTTTTGGTCTCCTTACTTGAGAAAGGACGTACTGGCGTTGGAGGATGTGCAGAGGAGATTCACTAGGTTAATCCCAAAGCTGAAGGAGTTGGATAACGAGGGGAGGTTGAGTAGCCTAGGACTGTACTCGTTGGAATTTAGAAGGATGAGGGGGGATCTTATAGAAAATATATAAAATTATGAAGGGAATAGATAGGATAGATGCGGGCAGGTTGTTTCCACTGGCGGGTGAAAGCAGAACTAGGCATAGCCTCAAAATAAGGGGAAGTACATTTAGGACTGAGTTTAGGAGGAACTTCTTCACCCAAAGGGTTGTGAATCTATAGAATTCCTTGCCCAGTGAAGCAGTAGAGGCTCCTTCATTAAATGTTTTTAAGATAAAGATAGATAGTTTTTTTGAAGAATAAAGGGATTAAGGGTTATGGTGTTCGTGCCAGAAAGTGGAGCTGAGTCCACAAAAGATCAGCCATGATCTCATTGAATGGCGGAGCAGGCTCGAGGGGCCAGATGGCCTACTCCTGCTCCTAGTTCTTATGTTCTAAGAAGAGCCAGGAGGGGACATGAGAAGTGTTTGGCAGGTAGGATCAAGGATAACCCTAAAGCTTTCTATAGATATGTCAGGAATAAAAGAATGACTAGGGTAAGAGTAGGGCCAGTCAAGGACAGCAGTGGGAAGTTGTGCGTGGAGTCCGAGGAGATAGGAGAGGTGCTAAATGAATATTTTTCGTCAGTTATCACACAGGAAAAAGACAATGTTGTTGAGGAGAATACTGACATACAGGCTACTAGACTAGAAGGGCTTGAGGTTCACAAAGAGGTGTTAGCAATTCTGGAAAGTGTTAAAATAGATAAGTCCCCTGGGCTGGATGGGATTTACCCTAGGATTCTCTGGGAAGCTAGGGAGGAGATTGCTGAGCCTTTGGCTTTGATCTTTATGTCGTTATTGTCTACAGGAATAGTGCCAGAAAACTGGAGGATAGCAAATGTTGTCCCCTTATTCAAGAAGGGGAGGTTGTAGAGAAAACCCTGGTAACTATAGACCAGTGAGCCTTACTTCTGTTCTGGGCAAATTCTTGGAAAAGTTTATAAGAGATAGGATTTATAATCATCTAGAAAGGAATAATTTGATTAGGGATAGTCAACACTGTTTTGTGAAGGGTGGGTCGTGCCTCACAAACCATACCGAGTTCTTTGAGAAGGTGACCAAACAGGTGGACGAGGGTAAAGCAGCTGATGTGGCATATATGGATTTCAGTAAAGCGTTTGATAAGGTTCCCCACGGTAGGCTATTGCAGAAAATACAGAGGCATGGGATTCAGGGTGATTTAGCAATTTGGATCAGAAATTGGCTAGCTGGAAGAATTCACAGGGTGGTGGTTAATGGGAAATGTTCAGCCTGGAGTTCAGTTACGAGTGGCGTACCACAAGGATCTGTTTTGGGGCCACTGCTGTTTGTCATTTTTATAAATGACCTGGAGGAGGGCGTAGAAGGATGGGTGAGTAAATTTGCAGATGACACTAAAGTTGGTGGAGTTGTGGACAGTGCAGAAGGATGGTGCAGGTTACAGAGGGACATAGATAAGCTGCAGAGCTGGGCTGAGAGTTGGCAAATGGAGTTTAATACAGAAAAGTGAGGGGTGATTCATTTTGGAAGAAATAACAGGAATATAGAATACTGGGCTAATGGTAAGATTCTTGGTAGTGTGGATGAGCAGAGAGATCTCGGTGTCCATGTACATAGATCCCTGAAAGTTGCCACGCAAGTTGAAACAAAAGGGACAATGCTGGAAAATCTCAGCAAGTCTGGCAGCATCTGTAGGGCGAGAAAAGAGATAACGTTTCGAGTCCGATGACTCTTTGTCAAAGCTTCGAGTCATTGACCTATCCCCTTAACCCAGTCATTTTTAAACTCGGGGTCACGGGCAGGTGTCGGGAGGGTTGCGGTGCCACGCACTGCGAAAGAGTCTTCCTGCCTGGAGCGGCGGCAGAGAGCAGATCACAAGTCACGTGCTCTGAGAGTGAGAGAGATTCCTCCATTTTGTAGCTGCCAGCAGTGCTGGTGTGAACTCCTGGGCCTCTGGTGATCAACCACAAAGAAGAAGCTCAAAACATGAACAAAGTACCATAAAGATGATTATTTGGGGCATGGGTTATTAATTGTGCCATTGGAAATCAGAATGGAAAGCCCATGTGGGTTATTTGCAGGGAAGTACTGGCAAATGAAAAACGAAAACCCTCAAAACTTCAAACGCATTTAAAGACTAAGCATAGTGAGTTTGAGGACAAAATTCTTAATTTCTTTTCAATGGCTGCAGTGAGATATTAAATCATCAGCTGAAGTCATTATCAGAAATGTAACATTGACAAAGCAAGTATTGTTACAATAAAGATTATCAGAAGTGAGATTGAGCAGGCTCACCTGTCAGATTAAAGGTAAGTGAAAATGGTGGGCCGCGAAGGTCGGCCGGCGTGGGCCGCGAAGGTCGGCCGGCGTGGGCCGCGAAGGTCGGCCGGCGTGGGCCGCGAAGGTCGGCCGGCGTGGGCCGCGAAGGTCGGCCGGCGTGGGCCGCGAAGGTCGGCCGGCGTGGGCCGCGAAGGTCGGCCGGCGTGGGCCGCGAAGGTCGGCCGGCGTGGGCCGCGAAGGTGGGCCGGGAAGGTTGGCAGATGTGCACCGGGAAGGTTGGCAGATGTGCACCGGGAAGGTCGGCTGGCGTGGGTTGCTAAGGGTGGGCAGTGAGGGTCGCGAAGGTCAGCCGGTATGGGTCGCGAAGAGTGGGTGGCGAGGGCTGCGAAGGTCGGCCGGAGCGGGTCGCAAAGGTCAGCCGGAGCGGGTTGCAAAGGTATGTCGGCTAGGGCAACGAAGGTCGGCCGGCGTGGGCCGTGAAGGGTGGGCGGTTGATAAAAATGGATCTCAGGCAATTACTGAAAATCACTGCCTTAACCTAATTTCCTCGCTCACTTTAGATACATTCTCACATATAATTTAAAGCTTTTCTGTTTTGTTTCAGATTCCAGCATCCGCAGTAATTTGCTCTCCCTCAAACTGAATGAAAAATTCAAACATATTATCATCACTGCTACAGGGATGTGGGCGTCGCTGGCTGGGCCAGCATTTATTGCCCATCCCTAATTGCCCTTGAACTGAGTGGCTTGCTCTGGCATTTAAGAGTCCACCATACTGATGAGGGGCTGGAGTCGCGTATACGCCAGACCAGGCAAGGCTGGCAGATTTCCTTCCCTAAAGGACAGCAGTGAACCAGATGGGATTTCACAACAATCATCAATAGTTTCATGGTCATCATTACACTTTTCATTCCAGCATTTTTACTGAATTCAAATTTCACTATCTGCTGTAAGAAGTCTTACAACACCAGGTTAAAGTCCAACAGGTCTGTTTCAAACACTAGCTTTCGGAACGCAGCTCCTTCCTCAGGTGAGGAAGGAGCTGCGCTCCGAAAGCTAGTGTTTGAAACAAACCTGTTGGACTTTAACCTGGTGTAAGACTTCTTACTGTGCTCACCCCAGTCCAACGCCGGCATCTCCACATCATGACTATCTGCTGTAGTTGGGATTAAAATCCAGGTCCCCAGCGTTTTACCCTGGGACTCTGGGTTACTAATCCAGTGACAATACACTATACTACACTACCACCTCTTCCATTAATAAACATTAATCCTATCTCATTCCACAATACCAGGTCTGATATAACCTTAAATAAATAAAAGCAAATTACTGCAGATGCTGGAATCTGAAACAAAAACAGAAAATGCTAGACAATCTCAGCAGGTCTTACAACAACTGTGGAGAGAGAACGGAGCTTACATTTCGAGTCTTGATGACTGTCAAAGCCAGAGGAAGCTGGAAGTAGGATGCCTGTTCGGGGTGGGGCAGGCTGGAGGTGCAGATTGACAAAGTATAGTCTGCTCTCTGGTTGGCTCCAGAACGTGTTCTAAGAAACTATCCTGAAAACATTCAATGAATTCTTCATCTCAGCTACCTTTACCTCTGAGTTTTCCATTCTATTTGTAGATAAAAATGTCTCATGATTATCGTCGAACCTTTCTGAGAAACTCCCACTATCTATTCTTCATATGCCGTCCTCATATGTAGTTACACTTAGGAAACCTGCACATACAAACATGGAAACAAGGAGGAGGCCATTCTTCCCTTCGAGCCTGCTCTACCATTTAATAACGTGATGGCTGGTCTGACAAAAATATCACATCTTCTTCCTGCCTAACTCTGATAACCTATCATCCTTGCTTACTAAGAATCAATGCATCGCTGCATTAAAAATATTCGGAGACTCTGCTTCCATCACCTTTCAGGAAGCGTTCCAAAGGCTCAGAACTGGCTGAGAGCGAAAACATCTAATTTGTTTTAAATAGGCGATTCCCTATATTTAAACAGCGACAGCCAGTTTTATATTCTGTGACAAGAGGAAACATCCTCTCCACATCTACCCTGCCAAGGCCCCTCGGGATCTTATATGTTTCTGTATGTATCTTTAGCCACTTAGGCCCCATTCTTAGTAATTTGCTCCCTCTGACTCTCCAACCCACTCTTTGTCTCTTTTAAAACCTTCCTTAAAATCCACCCTTTTAGAAATCTGTGCCCAATCCCCCTATCTTTTTCATGGTTAATAGTCTAATTTTTTTCCTGTCTTGTATCTGAAGTATCTTTGACTATTTTGCTAATTACACATATTAGACCTGTAGCCCAGATAAATCGTGATAGGAGTTTACAAAATGGATTTCCTTTCAAACATCCTGTATCTCATGATGTGGAGATGCTGGCGTTGGACTGGAGTGGGCACAGTAAGAAGTCTTGCAACACCAGGTTAAAGTCCAACAGGTGAAGGAGCTATGCTCCGAAAGCTAGTAATTCCAAATAAATCTGTTGGACTTTAACCTGATGTTGCAAGACGGCTATCCTGTAATTCAAGGAGACAAGCAGAATTTCCTTCTAAATGCATCTTTCGTGTCTTATAACAATATTGCTATATTCCTTTAGCCTCACCCGTACAAACATTTTCAGAACTTTACATTCTATTAGTGTTAAGTTGATGTGGGATATCTGAATGAAATGGTTGAACTTTTACTGTGTGCAAGCATCTGATTACAGGGGGAAAAAAGCACTGGAAGAACAAATCTACATTCATATTATGACTGCCACAACTTTGCGACATCTCAAAGAATTTCATGGCCAATTAAGTAATTTTGGCGTGTTGTCACTATTGTCGATAGAGGAAATGTGACGACTAGTTTGTGAAAAGTAAGGTCAAACGAAAAGAAATAAGATAAATGACAAGATTATATTTTATGCAATGTTTGTTGAGGAATTGTAGCCACTGTAGCCACCTAAAATGGACACTGGACTAAACAAAATGGAGAATCGCTAAGACTGCAGGGAAAAACAGTTTAGCCAAGGCAGCAGCCTGCAAACACTCATTAGCATTTTGCAAGCAGCAAAACTAGTTTCTGGCCAGGTGGAAGATCTCAAACCAAAGGTGATAATGGCAGAACGCTTTACATACTAATGAGGCAGTCCAGATCTAGGCACACACAATGGCAACATTTGGGTTTGAATAAGATACTTTGAGTGGATGTCCAGACAGAGCGGCACCAGAAGTATCCACTATAGAAACCGCCCCCGCCATCAAGAGAGACCCTCACATTGGAGGAATTCAAAAGATATCGATTGGGAGCGATCCAATCGATACCTGAAGGTAAAGCCCGCCCAGGAAAAGGCAAGGACATTGGGGACCCCTATAAAAGATAGACCCCCACCCATGGTCCTGTCTGTTGTTTCGTGCTCCGGCTTTGACCAAGAACTTCGAATTGTATCCTGACTCCAGCCGTTGAGCACCAGCCGCCGAACCGTAAGTGCCAATACGACGCTCGCTACGCGAACCAGGCCCTCTAGACCCCCAGTGACCAGCACGCTTTCTGAAGGTTGCAGACCAAGACCGGAACGAAGGCCTCGCTCCCTGACCTTGCCTGTTCCTGTTTAGTTAAGTATTCTGATTGCTTAGTCTAGTCATAGCTTAGTCCCTTAGCGTGTGCATGCGTATTTATTATAATTGTATAATAAATATTGATCGTTTGGAACTTACTAATCGGTGTATCGTTTTATTACTTTGAACCTGACCTTGGAATATTTGTGAGGTGTCTATACGGCATCTGGCGACTCCTGAGCTGAAAATACATACACAGAGCCTAGTAGTGTTAAGCACACGGCCTTTAAACGGAGGCGTGTTAATACACTCCAATAAACGCGTTTTACACCCATAGCAAAACGTGCAACAGAATAAATGTCGCCCAGGTTATATACAAGATCCATGTTCTGCTTTTAATAGTGCTGTGAAATATTTTATGTGAGATGGCATATGTAGTTTAAGCCTTCTCCACCGGTGAAAATGTTCTAAGAATGCTAAATTTAAAAAAAATATAAATTTAGAGTACCCAATTTATTTTTTACCAATTAAGGGACAATTTAGTGTGGCCAATCTATCTAGCCTGCTGCACATCTTTGTGTTGTAGGGGCAGATCGCACGCAAACATGGGGAGAATGTGCAAACTCCACATGTACAGTGACCCAGAGCCGGGATCAAACCTGGGACATTGGCGCCGTGAGGCAGCAGTGCTACTCACTGCGCCACCGTGCTGTCCTCAAGAATGCAAAAATGTTGGCTAGAACAAATGGTTCTTCTGCCTACCCACACCCTGGTTTGAATTATATCCTACTATTTTATGTAAGGTTTGTGAATAAATGAGGAAGTATTTTCTTACTTCAGAACTGGGGACAGATAAAAATGTTTATTTATGAAGGTCTAACTAAATTTATAATTTTGAAGATAAGTGACAGTATACCACAGTACTCACTGTGACAATCTTAGCTTGACGTCCAATACATTGTACTGCCCTTGGAATGGATGGCTGGAAAATTAAAAAAAACATGCAAACATTTTAATTTTGCTCATTTCTATCAAGATTTATTTCCCAACTGACAATTAATAAACGTTACTTAACTTAAGCACAGAGCTTCAAATTAAAACCTGTTTATTGGTCATTTTCTATAATTAGACTTTTTGGAGGAGAAAGACTTGTATTTACACAAGTAACATCAGATTTGTATCTACTCGATAAAAATTTCTGACTAAATAATATAATTTAAGGCAATTTAGGTCTCCAACGCCAGCAAAAGATGCACACATCTGCTTGTTAAATGCTCTGAACAAATATACTTTATATATGGCTAACAAAGTTATCACATTTCATGTACAGTACAACTAAATTAAAAACCGTCACATTAAGGATGGCATGGTGTGTGGTTGCATGGTGACAGTGGTTAGCACTGCTGCCTCACAGCGTCAGGGATCCGGGTTCAATTCCAGCCTTGGCTGACTGTGTGGAGTTTTCACTTTCTCCCCGGGTCTGCATGGATTTCCTCAGGGTGCTCTGGTTTCCTACCATGGTCCAAAGATGTGCAGGTTAGGTCGATTGGCCATGATAAATTGCCCTTAGTGTCCAAAAGGTAAGGTGGGGTTACTGGGTTTTGGGGATAGGGTGGGCGTTCTTTCAGAGGGTCGGTGCAGACTTGATGGGCCGAATGGCCATTTCTGCACTGTAATGATTCTATGATTCTACGATTAATGATTCTATTATTAATCGGAAGCAAAGGTGGAGATTTTCTGATGCAGCAAATTTATTGTTGCCTGGCAGTGCAGAATATGGAAAGGTTACACTAGGCTGATAAATAAAGATTATTTAAAGGACACGGAGGTGCTCAAGAAGGTGCTGGTGTACAGAACGATACCAGAAATGTTAGGTTAGGGTTTAACTATCAGAGCAGGTCAACAGGTTGTTTCTGTTTTCTCTTGAAAGACTCCGCACTGACACAGTAGAGATCTTCAAAATTATAGAAGTTGTAGAGAGCCAATAGGAGGAATTCTCCCAACATGACTGTGGCGGGTGGGCACGGAAAACCTGGGGTCAAAAAGTCAGAAACCTGCGATGCAAAATTACGTTGCAATTCTCCCAATGGCAGGTCCGTCACCCACTGGCAGGTGGCACAATCACCATTTGCCTTAATCTGCGTCTCATAAATGCTCATTAAAACAGCTGCCTCTTGGTGCCCCGTCAGGCTTTCCAACCTTGCACCATGTCAGGGGAAAATCACATCGGTGTCAAAACTGACTGTTGAAGAGTGAAGTGCATAAAGCGGACCAGACCTCACAGAATCCCTACAGTGCAGAACAAAGCCATTTGGCCCATCGAGTTTGCACTGACCTTCTGAAAGAGCACCTACCTCCCCCACCCTATCCCAATAACCTCTTGACCTAACTAACACATCCCTGTAAACTAAGGGGAAATTTAGCATGGCCAATCCACCTAAGCAGCACATCTTTGGACTGTGGGAGGAGGAAACCCACACAGACATGGAGAATGTACGAACCCCCCACAGACAGTGACCCCATCGAGGTGAGTTCACCACTGTGCCAGGGGCAGACAGGTTCCCACTTCCATCTCCATGCCAAGCTGGTCTTCATGGGCAGTACCATGCTGCAGGAACCATAAATCTTCTAGTGTCACTGTTTTGGTTCAGTATTGTGCCTTGCGTTGGGGAGTACATCAGTCTACATACCAGACTTATGCAGCCTCTGGAACAAAGGTCTGAAGTTTGACCAGGGGTGGAGTATGAAAAGAGGATTTTGGGGTCTGGTGGCCAAACAAACACAAGGGGGACAATGTGGGAGGGGGCTGTACAAGGAGGGGGAAGGGAGGGCGAGAACTCATGATGGTAGGCTGAGGGGCAAGGAAGTGGATAAAGACAACAAAAAAGGGAAGACCGAGGGGAGGGAGCTGGACCCCGACAAAGCTTTGAAAAGATTTAAAACAACATGGTCCAAGGAATACCACATCATTGACTGGAAGGGATACACAAAGACTCCAGTTGGGTAGAGGTCCGGATGGGTAGAGGCGCATTGTTGCCTCACAGGTGATGCGCTTGGGAAGGAGGGTGGTTGAATCAAGGAACATAATTCTTGTTGAGGCTGTTCGCCTTTTTCTTCTGGATTGCTGACAATCTGCACGATTTGTGGCTGACATGTGGCTTTAGAAGAGTGTGTTGGACTGGTATTTAAATATGGCACCAGGACCGTCAAACCTGTCAGCTGAAGCTGGGCAGACGAAACAGCTGCTGGCCCACCTGGAGAGTTGGAGGAGAATTCACCTGTGCATAATTAATAAGGTTTCAAACACTGAATCTGGCATGTGAACCCGCCAATCTGACCAGTGGAACAGACCCTCCACTGCACTTAGTCTCAAAATGGGAGAACTTCGACCAATGTTTCCATTATTTTTTTCACTCATAGAATCACAGAATAATATAGCACAGAAGAGGCCCTTCAGCCCATCGAGTCTGCACCAATGTATGAAAAACACCTGACCTGCCTACGTAATTCCATTTGCCAGCACTTGGCCCATAGCCTTGAATGTTAAGATGTGTCAAGTGCTCATCCATGTACTTTTTAAAGGATGTGAGGCTGCATCATTTAAGATGCATCTAGACGGATATATGAACGGGCAGGGAACAGAGGGAAGTAGATCCTTGGAAAATAGGCGACAGGTTTAGATAAAGGATCTGGATTGGCGCAGGCTGGGAGGGCCGAAGGGCCTGTTCCTGTGCTGTAATTTTCTTTGTTCTACCATCCTCCCAGACCATCACCACCCTCTGGGTAGAACAGTTTCTCCTCAAATCCCCCCTAAACCTCCTACACTTGACCTTGAACCAGGAGTAGTGGCTTGGTTGATGACCTGTACGACTTCCTGCGGTTAGAGAAGATAAAGTATGAGTTAAGGGGCTCAGCAGGGGGGTTTGAGTAAAGGTGGGGGATGTTGGTGACCGTGTTTCAGGAGCTATTCGTCTCTGGGGAGAGGGGGGTGAAAAAGTGGAAAAATCTGTACAGACTGTATAGTTGATTGTTGGGAAGTACGTTTCCCGGGGTGTTTATTTGCTGTAACCTGTTTTGATGCATGTTTGTAATAAAATACATTTAAAAGAAAACAGTAATTGGATCGACAAAAACATGAAATAATCTACATCATCCTACCCAGGATTGAGTTCAGTGACAGCAGGGTGTTTGTTGCTATTCCACACTCTGAAGTTGTGTGTATTCTTCCATGCAGTGATAAACAAAATGCCATAGTCTGCTAACATTTTGTCATTATCTGAAGCAGAGTAAAAGACATACTGATATATTGCCTGGTTAGAATACTCAGATGATACTCAGATAATTCAGTATTTAGTTAGAATCAGCACAAATGTTCACAATTACTTGAATTTTAATCCAAATTTTGAAATAATGCAACTTCTGCACACCAAAGACAAACTTAAACGATGTTCAAAATCTACTTCAGAAAGCTCACACCAAGGATCCCCAGATTTCAGTGATTTGAGATCTACTTTTCAACAGTCATCCTAATATGGTGGTACCACCCTCCCCCACAAGGACATTCAAACATGTTGCACAATATAGGCCTTATATGGATAAAAGGAAAAATGCATCAAGAACGCTCTTGCATACTGTTCTGCGAAGCTTTCTTCTTCTCACGGGCAATAGTAAAGTAGGTGGGCTTATACAGCAATCTAGTACTTTTGTAATCAACGGTTCCAGAATTTTGACTCAGTTTAATTAATTGAAATCAAATTCTCCAACTGCATGATGGCATTGAAACTCATATTATCATAGAATATACAATGGAGTAGGCTATTCGGCCCATTGAGTCTACACCGGCCCCATAAACAGCACCCTACCAAAGCCCACACCTCCGTCCTATCCCTGTAACTCAGCAACCCCACCTAACTTTTGGATACTATGGGGCAATTTAGCGTGATCAATCCACCTAAGCCGCACATCTTTGGACTGTGGGAGGAAACCGGAGCACCCGGAGGAAACCCACGCAGACACATGTAGAACGTGCAGACTCTGCACAGACAGTGACCCAAGCCGGGAATCGAACCGGAGTCCCTGGCACTGTGAGGCAACAGTGCTAACCACTGTGCTACCGTGCCGCCCCTCTTTAGTAATAATCTTGATTGTCACAAGTAGGCTCACATCAACACTGCAATGAAGTTACTGTGAAAAGCCCCTAGTCGCCACATTCCGGCGCCTGTTCGGGTCCACAGGAAGAATTCAGAATGTCCAAATTACCTAACAGCAAGTCTTTTGGGACTGGTGGGAGGAAACCGGAGCACCCGGAGGAAACCCACGCAGACACGCAGAACGTGCAGACTCCGCACAGACAGTGACCCAAGTGGAAATTGAACCTGGAGCTGTGAAGCAACAGTGCTGACCACTGTGTCGCCCCTTGTACTCCAAATCAGTAATCCATGTCTCTGGACTACAAATTCTGTGATATAACATATGCTTCTGTATCCTAAGCAGCTACATTTCAATGTTGTGTGTTATTCTATGGGTCCAGGATGTTTTTTAATTTTTAGGAGGAATGCAAATAAGAGATGGCAGATTTGTGCTCTAGATCCTTGCCCACTAGAAATTGGGTTCAGACCCAAGGATAAAATCTTACAATAACGCAGTAAAGGCCACTTCTATTGCACAAGGCCTTTGCAGTCAACAGGGTAGTTTTTTTTACACAGAGGGCAGTGGGTGCTTGGAGGTGGTGGAAGCAGGGACAATAGTGACGTTTAAAGGGCATCTTGACAAATACATGAATAGGATGGGAAAAGAGGGATACAGACCCCGGAAGTGTAGAAGATTTTAGTTTAGACAGGCAGCATGGTCAGCGCAGGCTTGGAGAGCCGAAGGGCCTGTTCCTGTCCTGTACTTTTCTTTGTTCTTTGGGAATTACCCCGGGTAATGCAGCAAATATCTAATTTACTTTCTATTGTGCACTGTGTATATGCCAATGTTGCAAGTGTGCAGAAAATGCACACCTCACATATCCAGACAGCGTAGTTAGTGGCATCTTTGGTGGGGGCAATAGAGGCCGCTGCCATCTAGTCCACCGGTGCCCGATCGGCAAGTTGGGGAACAGCTCCCCATGGAATGACCACCGCTACATGCCAATTTGAGCCCCGTGGCCCACGTAACACCCAAGTTTGGCATCATGCCGCTAGTAACGTGCACTCGACCACCAATCAGGGACAACCTCAGCCACAGTGCAAGGAAGACCAATCGTAGTTTAAACGCATCAATAAGTCAAGACCAATGGCATCACGGGTATAGGAACTAAGCGCACGAACAGCCCGCTCTCCTTTTTTTCTTGCCCTGGGGACAGAAGTGTAACTGTGCGGCAGCTTTGGGTGCTGAATAAAGCCATTGAAATTTAACAACCGGACTCAACTCTCTGGAAACAAAGAGATCTAACACCGACTCTGTACGTGCGCTGCACACAGCATGCACTGAGTGCGCAGAATGTGCACAGTCGGCCCAAACGAGTTCCCGCTCGATCAGTCAACCGAGATCGACATTTTGGGAACCACTATCCCTATACCCATGATGTACTTTTAAAAAATACACATTCACTTCACAAGTACGTCAGTTATTAATTGAATGAACAAGTCAATTAAAGTTTTTCATAAATTATGGAAATTTGAATCAAAAACCAATCCCAGTTCCCTGTGCTCTCCTCACAGCCTTGATTATTCCTTGGCTTCAAATGTTTATACAATTTTCCCCCAAAGTAACCAACGGTAACTTCCACTCCATGGTGAAGTCTCCTGAGATCTTACAACCCAAGGAAAAATTCTCTTGCTCTCTTTCTCATCCTTGGTGAATAGTCACAGCACTGATGCTCCAACCAGGAGTAATAGCTGTGCCTCATTCACTTAATCAAAGCCCTCCCTGATTTACAAAATGCCCAGTGTTAAATCTCCGTCTAGCCTTTTCTCCCCCAATGGAATTAGTCTCAGGGGACAAGACATCCCTGTTGTCATCCAGTTGAATCTGTACTGCAATTCAATTTCCAAAAACCAAATGACATTGGCACTTTTGTAGTGGTCATTCAAGGAATTATATTTTTGAACCCTTGGGTTTCATGTTCCTCGACAGCCTTGAATATCCTTCCATTATGTGTTTTGTTCTTTTGTTCCTTCTCTCTCCCCCAAATATATTCCTTCACACTTCTCCAAATTAAATGGCATCTGGCAGCTATAAGCAGATTTCACCAATATTTCACTTTTGTTTAAATTTTTCCAATTAAGGGGCAATTTAGTGTGGCCAATCACTCACCCTGTAAATCTTTGGGTTGTGGGGGTGAGACCCACGCAGATACGGGGAGAATTTGCAAACTCCACATGGAGAGTGACCCGGGGCCAGGATCGAACCCGGGTCCTCGGCGTTGTAAGACAGCAGTGCTAACCACTGTACCACCCATAAAGCATTTTACAATTCTCCTCACCATTTGTCCAAATCCCGACCTATATGTCATCACATAAGATTTGCCCCCCTGATCCAATTCACAGATATTTCATGCAAGGTGCGCAGTTCTGAATTAGGATTCATACACCAATGAAATGACAGTACTAAATCTACAGGTCTACGAAATTCGGAAAACAAAATCTAGTTGTAGATAGTGTCGAGGGCTGTTGCAGGTTACAAGACATCGACAGGATGCAGAGCTGGGCTGAGAAGTAGCAGATGGAGTTCAACCTAGATAAATGTGAAGTGATTCATTTTGGAAGGTCGAATTTGAATGCTGAATACAGGGTTAAAGGCAGGATTCTTGGAAGTGTGGAGGAACAGAGGGATCTTGGGGCCCACATACATAAATCCCTGAAAGTTGCCACCCAGGTTGATGGGTTGTTAAGAAGGCGTATGGTGTATTGGATTTCATTAACAGGCGGATTGAGTTTAAGAGCCAGGAGGTTTTGCTGCAGCTTTATAAAACCCTGGTGAGACCACACTTGAAATATTGTGTCCAGTTCTGGCCATCTCATTATAGGAAGGATGTGGCTGCTTTGGAGAGGATGCAGAGGAGATTTATCAGGATGCTGCCTGGACTGGAGGGCATGTCTTATGAAGAAAGGTTGAGGGAGCTAGGGCTTTTCTCATTGGAGCGAAGAAGGAAGAGAGGTGACTTGATAGCGGTGTACAAGGTGATGAGAGGCATGGATAGAGTGGACAGCCAGAGACTTTTCCCCAGAGTGGAAATGGCTGTCACGAGGTGACATAATTTTATGGTGATTGGAGGAAGGTATAGGGGAGATGTCAGAGGTAGGTTTAGTGGTGGGTGTGTGGAATGCACTGCCAGCGGAGGTGGAGGAGTCAGGGTCATTAGGGACATTTAAGCGACTCTTGGACAGGCACATGGACAGCAGTAAATTGAAGGAGTGTAGGTAAGGCTGATCTTAGATTAGGATAAATGGTCGGCACAATATTCTGGGCCGAAGGGCCTGTACTGTGCTCTACCGTTTTATGTTCTAATTGCAAAACAGGACAAGTTTCTTGGTCTTCAAGGGCCAGACTGACAGGGCTCAGGCTAATTCTGTCATCCATGACTTAAGCCCAATCAATATATTTGGAAAAAAATTATTTTAGGATTCTATTTTGCTCTGTATGTAAAACTGTGATTTTACTGTATAAAACATTATTTCTTACCTGGCTGCAAAGTAGTGGCAAGAAGGGAATGGATGTACAGTGCAAACTGCGCTCTGATCCATTCATCTCCTCCTTCCCAACCTGTCCCATCGAGAAAGATATCATCCCTATTTTCAGTTACATGCTTCACCAAAAAATCTGCAAAACGTAGGTCGGCTGTGGTGAGGTTCAGCAGTTTCCGTAGCTCCGGGTCATGGATCTGTATTACGGCATCCTCAATCTGTAAAGACAGATGATTTAAAAGAGCTGCCACACTTCTGATTCCTTTTCCCTAGTGGAAATGTATGAACAATGCTTTTAAAGAATGATTGAAAGGAAACAGTGAGTGAAGGGATGTTGCTCTTTGCTGAAATCCTGATTCTCTTTGACAAGGTTTTAAACTTAGATTTTCACTAGGCTTCTTTATTAAATATATAAATGGCGAATGGGAGGTTCTGTTGGAAAATGCATAGGTGGAGATTTTGTGTCCCAACAAAAAAAATTTATCCCAAAACTAACATTCCTGTTTCAACCGGTTGTCTATCTCAGCAGTTCTGATGGAACGTGGTTGTCCATCTCAGCAGTTCTGATGGAACGTGGTTGTCTATCTCAGCAGTTCTGATGGAACGTGGTTGTCCATCTCAGCAGTACTGATGGAACGTGATTGTCCATCTCAGCAGTTCTGATGGAACGTGGTTGTCCATCTCAGCAGTTCTGATGATACCTGGTTGTCTATCTCAGCAGTTCTGCTGGAACGTGGTTGTCCATCTCAGCAGTTCTGATGGAACGTGATTGTCCATCTCAGCAGTTCTGATGGTACCTGGTTGTCTATCTCAGCAGTTCTGCTGGAACGTGGTTGTCTATCTCAGCAGTTCTGATGGAACGTGATTGTCCATCTCAGCAGTTCTGATGGAACGTGGTTGTCTATCTCAGCAGTTCTGATGGAACGTGGTTGTCTATCTCAGCAGTTCTGATGGTATGTGGTTGTCTATCTCAGCAGTTCTGATGGAACGTGGTTGTCCATCTCAGCAGTTCTGACGGTATGCGTTGTGTGCAAACTGCTGCTGCATTAGTCTACATTCAATAGGTACTACATTTAGGAATGTGTGAACAGGATGTCATTCAGCCTGCCGAGCTTGCTCCGCCATTCAATGCCTTTTACACACACTATCCCCATAACCTTTACGCTATTTAAAAAAATATATTTTAGATTACCCAATTCTCTTTTTTTCCAATTAAGGGGCAATTTGGCATGGCCAATCCACCTAGCCTGCACACTTTGAGTTATGAGGGTGAGACCCACGCAGACACGGGCAGAATGTGCAAACTTAATGATTCTCAAACTGCTTGGCCCTCCATGCTGTGCTGCTATGTTTAGGTGTGCCCCACGATGCACATCGACAGTGGATAGCCTGCTGCTGATCATGTCCTGGCACTTTTAATGGCCCCAGCATCTGAGGGCCCTGTGGCAGGAACACCCCGGCCGCCTTGCAGGTGGCACATGCCTCGCCGTGCCGCCCTGCTCGGCCTACTGATCCCAAGGTATGTCGTTGTTAGGAGGCAGCGGGATCAGGCGAGCTGGTGACAGCCGTTGTTAGGAGGCGGCTGGATCGGGAGAGCCGGTGACTGCCATTGTCTCCCTGTAGGGAGGTTCTGGGCACCCTCTGCCGCTCCCATCTCCCGGTCACTGCTGGTCGGGCCCTGAGGGTCACTTTGGGACGGAGCGGCAGCTGGAGTGAACTCCAAAGACCCCTACGTCTTCTGGCTCTGCCAGCCCTGGCAGCTCCCCACTCTCTGTACCATGGTGTCAATGCCGTCGGCGATGCCTCTCTGTAACAACACTCTGCAATGTCCACCTGTGCTACTGACATTGTGCTCCAGGCTTTCAACTGTGATCACCACCTCAGCGGTGTTGGCCTCGGTGTCTCACATTGCCGGTGCCATCCCCTGCTCCTGTAGCCTCTGGGATTCCTCCAATCAGTTATGGACCTGCTGGAGTGTCGCTGGCATCTTCCTCTAAATATCACAGCCGCACCCGAGCGTCTGCATCTACTCCGGGATAATCTTGTCCAGAGGCTCAGCATCAGACTGGGACCCAGCTTCCTGGAATCCAACAGACCTCAGATTGCTGCCCACCGTGGACATTCCTGACTGCGCCAGATGTGCACAGCAGCTGTGTGGGGGGGGCGTGACCCCGATGGGCCGGCACCATCAGATGGAGATCCCGTGGGAGTATGGAGAATGGACGTGTTGTGAGTGGGAGGGTAGGATCATCTCTGGCACGAACAACCCACGTGTGACAGGTCACCTGGGTAGGGGCGATGGATCCTCACCTCTATGGCACAGGCCTATCTCGACGTTGTGACCGCTCTGTCCTCCAACAACCCTGTGACCTCCGGGGCCCATTCCTCGTAGGGGACGAAGGTCTGATGTCTGGGGCCCCACCGCCCATCTTGGCCCTTTCCCTGCGTGTTATGGGCCAACTTCTCCTGCAGGGACAGAGAGGGGGCATTGCGAGCTGCACACTTCATGCATCGCAGAGGGAAGTTATAGTGGGGGACAAGTGTGGGCACTGCTGCTCGGCATGGGTGGGGTGTGCAGGTGAGTGCTAGGGTAAGCTGGGGCACAGGCATGGTGCCAACTGGCAGGCCGTCAGGTGGTTGGCAGCAGGACCACTGCCCAGGGGCCGATGCCAACTCACCTGTGCGGCCAGTTGAGGTCGTTGAGCTTCTTATGGCACTGGGTGGCAGTCCTCCTTGTGACACTCCCTGAGCTGAGGGCTGCTGCCAATGCCTCCCAGGTGGTACTGGCTGACCTGCGGCGGACCCTCCGACCCCCTCAGTGTGACCCATCTCAACTCCACTGCATCCAACAGTCGGGCCAGGTCATCATCTCCGAATATTGGGGCTGTGGTGGCATGGCTGTGTGCTGTCTGAGGTTTGCTAAGAGGGGGCAGTTTAAGAGCTACTGCCCCTGATTAGTGGGGAGCTGCTGAACGCTATCCAGGTGAATCAGCTGGCATGACAGGCATTTCCAATGTGAAGCCTGTGGGGCATCGTTAAAGGCCCTAATTGGCGAAAGATACCGGTCACGGTCTCGCTGGGTTGGCTGTTAGAAAGCACCCAGCAATTCTCACTCGCTAGCACAGTGCTTCTCCCGTTAGATTATGACCGATGTAAAATTCTATGATATTGTGGTCACTCATCACTTGGTTTAACCAGTCTATGTGTAGGTCAATCCTGTTAAGGTGTAACCAATGATCACTGTATTGCCCAAGCTACATGCTTCTTTCGTCTCCTGATTAATACTATGCACCACATTACCATTACTATTAGGTGGCCTATAAGCTACTCCAACAAATGTCCACTGCCCTTTGCTGTTTCTTAGCTCCATCCAAACAGATTCCAGACATTATTCTTCTGATCTGAGATTCTCCCGTACTATTGCACTGATCGTATCGCTTATTGTCATGGCTACTCCACCTCTTTCCTTTCTTGTCTTTGCTTCCTAAATATTGAATATCCTTGAATATTCAATTCTCAGTCTTGGTCACCTTGCAGCCATGTTTCCATGGCAATTATATCATACCCATTTACTTCTTTCAGTCCCTTTCGTTCATCTACCTAGTTATGAATGTTATGTGTATTCCGGTAGTGTGCTCAATGGTTCCTCAATGGTTTGCTGCCTAATCCCACTACTATTACCTTTTATAAACTTTACTTCCTTCCAATTTGGGCCACCCTCAGGTTCCCACCCCCTGACAAGCTAGTTTAAACCTAACCCAAAAGCTGTGTGTGAGTATACCAGTGTCAGTCCTGTTAAAATGTAACCGACCCAGCTTATACAGGTCCCACCTGACCCAGAACCGGCCCTAATGACTCAGAAATCTGATGCCTTCCCTCCCACACAATTTCTCCAGCCATATATTTAATTGATCAATCCCCCTTTCCTTTGTTCACTACCAAGTGGAATTGGGGATAATCCTGATATCTTCAGATCTTTTTCAACACCCTGGAATCTGCTTTCAGGACCTCATCCCTCTTCCTACTTATGTCGTTGGTACCAATGTGGACCACAATTTCTGTCTGATCCCCTTCCTCCCAAAAGAAAATGGCTAATTTAACACCCCTGTTTAAGAAGGGGAGGTTGGGGGGGGGGGGGGGGGGGGGGGGGGGGGAAAGAGGCAGAAGACGGGAAATTATAGGCCAGTTAGCCAGGCTTTGGTCATTGGTAAAATTTTTGAGCCCATTATTAAGGAGAGATTGCGGAGTACTTGGAAGTGCACGGTAAAATAGGACTGAGTCAGCACAGCTTCGTCAAGGGGAGGTCATGTCTGACAAATCTGTTAGAATAGCAAGGAGGTTAGACAAAGGAGAACCAGTGGACATGATCTATTAAGATTTCCATGACAAGGTGTCGTAAAGGAGGCTGTGAAATAAATTAAGAGCTCATTGTGTTAAGGGTAAGATACTGGCATGGATAGAGGATTGGCTGACTGGCAGAAGGCAGAGAGTGGGGGAAAGGGGTCTTTATCAGAATGGCAGCTTTCAGAACCGGGGGGGGGGGGGGGGGGGGGGGGGGGAGGAAGATTCCTTCTTTTCACATGTCTATAAGGTGTATTCGAGGATTGATTACTTTGTAGTGAGCTGGGAGATTTTGGTTGGGGTGGAGGGGACAGAGTATGTGGTGATAGTTATCTCCAACCATGCGCCCCACTGTCTGGAGATTTGGTTTGGATCAGGACGAGAGCAGAGGCAGGGTGGAGGTTTGATTCGGGTTTGTTGGTGGATGGAGGTTTTTGGATAAGGTGCGGGCGGCGATTAAGGAGTATGTGGAGCTGAATCAGAATGGGGAGGAGTCGGTGGACATTTTTTGGGAGGCGGTGATGGCAGTGGTCTGCAAGTGTTTAAACTGAGCGGCGGGTGACGTCAGACTTGCAAAAGGGAGAGCGACTCCTGATTGGTTCACAATAAATCGTGTCCTTAACCCTTTCATTCCTAGGCTCATCGGAGCTACATTTAATAAGGTAAGAGTTTTTATTTTTTTTCTCACAGTTACTTGAGGGTAGCAAGCTATCTTTTATATTGAATAACTACATGTAGTAACTAGAAGACACACTACATTTTTGGGGGGCCTATTCGTGAAAGCAGCAGCAGTAATTTTTTTATTAAGGGCCTCAGTATTTAGTTTTTTTTTCTTAAACTCTAATAACCAAAAGAGGGAGAGATGTCAATTGGCGGGGTCGTGTGCTGCTCCTGCATGATTTGTGGCAT
Source organism: Scyliorhinus canicula (assembly GCF_902713615.1). NCBI lineage: Eukaryota > Metazoa > Chordata > Chondrichthyes > Carcharhiniformes > Scyliorhinidae > Scyliorhinus > Scyliorhinus canicula. The sequence continues at coordinate 191,738,851 of NC_052155.1, forward strand.
CATGGACACTTCAAAGTGTCCCTGAGGACTACACTGTTGGAAAGTGTATTCAAGCTCACCGAACGCATGGATCCGTTAGAGCAGCAGCTGGAAGCACTGAGGAGCACACAATTAGCTGAAATTGTGATAGATAATAGCTTCAGAGATGTGGTCACACCCAAGGTACAGGAAGGTAGATGGGGCAGATAGACAGTGCAGGGGTCTCCATAGCTGTCCACCAATCTAACAAGTATGCCGTTTTGGATACTGATGAGAGGGAAAGTACATCAGGGGACAGCAGCAGCAAGGGCCAGAGCGAAGGCACCACAACTAGCCCTGCTGCACAGACGGAGGTTGCAAAGCGTTAGAAAAGCAATAGTGGCAGGGATTCAATAGTCAGGCACTTCTGTGGCCGTGAAAGGACTCCGGATGGTAGTTTGCCTCCCTGGTATCAGGGTCCTGGATGTCTCTGAGCGGGTACAAAGCATCCGAAAACGGGAGGGAAATCAGAAAAAGATCATTGTCCACATTGGTACGAATGACATGGGTAGAAAGAGGAGCGAGGTCCTGTAATGGCAATTTAGGGAGCTAGGTAGAAGATTAAAAAGCAGAACCTCTCGGGTAGTAATCTCAGGATTATTCCCCGCGCTAGCAAGGCTAGCAATAGGGACATAGTGCAGTTGAATACGTGGGTAAAGAACTGGTGCAGGAGGGAGGGCTTCAGATTTCTGGATCACTTGGATGTCTTCCAGGGAAGGTGGGGCCTGGACAAGAAGGACGGGTTACACCCGAACTGGACGGGCACCAATATCCTGGCTGGGAGGTTTGCTAGTATGGTTTGGGTAGGTTTAAACTAATTTGTCAGGGGGTGGGAATCAGGACAGTAAGCAAGCAAGTGTAGAGTGTAGGGGATGAACATGGTACCAGGGTCAGGCTGGTTAAGAGGAAGGGCAGGCTGGGGGAGGTCGAACTCAGTGGGCCTGGAGGTCTGGAGTGTATCTGCTTCAATGCACGGAGTACAACAGGCAAGACAGATGAACTTAAAGCCTTGATTCACGCGCAGAGCTTGGATGTAGTTGCTGTAACGGAGACTTGGTTAAAAAAGGGGACAGTACTGGCAGTTAAATATTCCAGGATATAGGTGTTTTAGGTGAGACAGGGAGGAAGATGGGGGTGTTGCAATACTGGTCAGGGAACATATTACAGCTGTACAGAGGGAGAACACCATCAAGTAACGAGGCACTGCGGGTAGAGCTCAGAAACAGGAAGGGGACAGTCACTATGATGGGGGTGTACTACAAGCCTCCCAACAGCCCACGGGAAGTTGAGGAACAGATATACAAGCAGATTCTGGATAGATGTAGAAATAACAGGGTTGTTGTAGTGGGAGACTTAAATTTTCCTTATATTGACTGGAAATCCTTCAGGGCTGGGGGTCTGGATGGTGAGGAATTTATCATCTTCAGTGTTCACCAAGGAGAAGGGTCATGTTTTTGAGGATGAAAATGTGATACAGGTGGGTAGGCTGGAGGAGGTAGATGTTCTGAGGAAGGATGTATTAGCAATTTTGAAAACCTTAGGGTCGACAAGTCCCCTGGGCCAGATGGGATATATCCTAGGATTTTTTGGGAGGCAAGGGATGAGATTGCAGAGCCTTTGGCTTTGATCTTTGGGTTCTCACTGTCCACGGCGATAGTGCCAGAGGACTGGAGAGTGGTGAATGTTGTTCCTCTGTTCAAGAAAGGGAATAGGAATGACCCTGGCAATTATAGGCCGGTTAGTCTTACTTCAGTGGTCGGTAAGTTAATGGAAAAGGTCCTGAAGGATAGGATTTATGACCATTTGGAAAGATGCAGCTTAATCCGGGATAGTCAACATGGATTCGTGAAGGGTAAATCTTGCCTCACAAATTTGATTGAATTCTTTGAGGAGGTAACTAAGTGTGTAGATGAAGATAGAGCAGTTGATGTCATATACATGGATTTTAGTAAGGCGTTTGATAAGGTTCCCCATGTTCGCCTCATGAAGAAAGCAAGGAGATGTGGGATAGAGGGAAATTTGGCCAATTGGATAAGTAACTGGCTATCACATAGAAGACAGTGAGTGGTGGTGGATGGAAAATTTTGAGGCTGGAGACCAGTTACCAGCGGTGTTACATGGGGATCAATGCTGGGTCCTCTGCTATTCGTGATTTTTATCAATGACTTGGAGGAAGGGCTGAAGGTGGGTCAGTAAATCTGCTGATGACACCAAGATTGGTGGAGTAGTGGATGAGGTGGAGGGCTGTTGTAGGCTGCAAAGAGACATTGATAGGATGCAGAGCTGGGCCGAAAAATGGCAGATGGAGTTTAACCCTGCCTCACGGTAGCATGGTGGTTAGCATCAATGCTTCACAGCTCCAGGGTCCCAGGTTCGATTCCCGGCTGGGTCACTGTCTGTGTGGAGTCTGCACGTCCTCCCCGTGTGTGCGTGGGTTTCCTCCGGGTGCTCCGGTTTCCTCCCACAGTCCAAAGATGTGCGGGTTAGGTGGATTGGCCATGCTAAATTGCCCGTAGTGAAAGGTTAATGGGGGGGATTGTTGGGTTATGGGTATACGGGTTACGTGGGTTTAAGTAGGGTGATCATTGTTCGGCACAACATCGAGGGCCGAAGGGCCTGTTCTGTGCTGTACTGTTCTATGTTCTATGTTCTAAATGCGAGGTAATTCATTTTGGTAGGAAACATTTGAATGCGGATTACAGGGTCAACGGCAGGGTTCTGAGGAATGTGGAGGAACAGAGAGATCTAGTGGTTCATGTCCACAGATCTCTGAAGGTTGCCACTCTGCCGTGAAGGAGGCCTATAGCGTTTAGTAACAGGGGGCTTGAGCTCAAGAGCTTTATAGAACAGTACAGCACAGAACAGGCCCTTCGACCCTCGATGTTGTGCCGAGCAATGGTTATGCAGAAACTGTACATGACCCTGGTGAGACTACACTTGGAATATTGTGTGCAGTTCTGGTCACCTCACTATAGGAAGGATGTAGAAGCAGTGGAAAGGGTGCAAAGGAGATTTACCAGAATGCTGCCTAGTTTGGAGTGTAGGTCTTATGAGGAAAGATTGAGGGAGCTAGGGCTTTTCTCTTTGGAGTGGAGGAGGATGAGAGGCGACTTAATAGAGGTTTATAAGATGATGAGGGGGATAGATAGAGTGGACGTTCAGAGACTATTTCCTCGGATGGATGTAGCTGTTACAAGGGGGCATAACTATAAGGTTCAGGGTGGGAGATATAGGAGGGATGTCCGCGGTAGGTTCTTTACTCAAGAGAGTGGTTAGGGTGTGGAATGGACTGCCTGCTGTGATAGTGCAGTCGGACACATTAGGAACTTTCAAGCGGTTATTGGATAGGCACATAGAGGACACCACAATGACAGGGAGTGGGATAGCTTGATCTTGGTTTCGGACAAGCTCGGCACAACATCGAGGGCCGAAGGGCCTGCTCTGTGCTGTACTGTTCTATGTTCAATGTTAAGTGTGTCCAAGAAGGTTTTTTGAAACATGAGGATAGTCCAGCTAGAAAAGGGGCTATATTGGACTGAGTACTAGGGAACGAACCCGGCCAGGTCATCAACATTGCAGTGGGAGACCATGTGGCGAACAGTGACCAAAATTCCGTAAGCTTTTGGATATTCATAGAAAAGGACAAATGTTGTCCTAGGGTAAAGGTGCTAAATTGGGGGAAGGCTAACTACAACCAGATTAGGCAGGATTTGGAGGCTGTTGTTTGGGAGAGGCTGTTTGAGGGTAAATCCACATTTGGCATGTGGGAGTCTTTTAAGGAACAGTTGATGGGAGTGCACGACAGGCACGTGCCGGTAAAAGGAAGGGCAGGAAAGGTAGGATTCGGTAACCATGGATGACCAGGGAAATTGAGAATCTTGTCAAAAAGAAAAAAGAAGCATATGTGAGGTACAGACAACTAAGACAGATAAAGCACTTGAAGTATACAAGGAAAGTAGAAAAGAGCTCAAGCAGGGAGTTAGAAGGGCGTAAAGGCATCACGAAATGTCCTTGGCAGACAGGATTAAAGAGAATCCCAAGGCATTTTATACGTTTATTAGGAACAAGAGGTTAGCTAGAGAAAGAGCTGGCCCACTCAAGGACAAAGGAGGGAAATTATGTACAGAACCAGAGGAAGTAGGTGAGGTCCTTAATGGGTATTTTGCATCGGTATTCACAAAGGAGAGGGACATGTTGATTGGTGGTGCCTCAGAGGGATGTATAAACACTTTAGAACAGGTCATCATTACGAGGGAGGAAGTGTTAGTAGGGCAGCACGGTAGCACAAGTGGATAGCACTGTGGCTTGATAGCGCCAGGGTCTCGGGTTCAATTCCTTGCTGTGTCACAGTTTGTGCTGAGTCTGCACGTTCTCCCCGTTTATGCGTCGGTTTTCTCCGGGTGCTCCGGTTTCCTCAGTCCAAAGACGTGCAGGTTAGGTGGATTGGCCATGAAAAATTGCCCTTAGTGACCAAAAAGGTTAGGAGGGATTATTGGGTTCCGGGGATAGGGTGGAAGTGAGGGCTTAAGTGGGTCGGTGTAGACTCGATGGGCCGAATGGCCTCCTTCTGCACTTATGTTCTATGTTAAGTGTGTTAAAAAGCATTACGGTGGACAAATCCCCAGGGCCAGATGGCATCTATCCCAGATTACTGAGTGACGCAAGAAATGAAATCGCTGGGCTTCTGACAGAATAGAGGATTGGAGGATAGCCAATGTTGTACTGTTATTTAAGAAGGGTTGCAAGAATAATCCGGGTAATTATAGGCTTGACATCAGTGATAGTGAAATTGTTGGAAAAGATTCTCAGAGAATCTATGCACATTTGGAAGCAATGGTCTTATTAGTGAAAGACAGCATGGTTTATACGAGGCGATTTGATTGAACTTTTTGAGGAGGTGACAAAAATGATCGACGAGGAAAGGGCTGTGGATGTTGCCTACATGAACTTTGGTAAAGCATTTGACAAGGTCCCTCATGGCAGGCTGGTGCAAAAGATTAGATCACATGGGGTCAGGGGATGATTAACTGGATGGATCCAGAACTGGCTTGGCCATAGAAGATAGAGGGTAGCAGTGGAAGGGTGTTTTTCCGAATGGAGGTCTGTAACTAGTGGTGTTCCGCAGGGATCAGTTCTGGGACCTCTGCTCTTTGTATAAATGACGTGGAAGAAAACGTAGCGGGTCTGATTAGCAAGTGTGCGGATGATACTAAGATTGCAGGAGTTGCGGAGAGTGATGAAGATTGTCAGAGAATACAACAGGATATAGATAGGCTGCAAAATTGGGCAGAGAAATGGCAGATGGAATTTAACACGGACAAATACAAGGTGATACAATTCAGGTGGGAGCTATAAAATAAATGGCAGAACCATCAGAAGCATAGAGACAGAGATCTGGGCGTGCAGGTCCACAGATCCTTAAAAGTGGCAGCAGAGGTGGAAATGGTGGTAAAGAAAGCAAATGGCATGCTTGCCTTCATAGGACGGGGTATCGAGTATAAAAGCTTGAAAATTAAGTTACAATTATATAGAACGTTGGTTAGGCCACATTTGGAATACTGTATCCAATTCGGGTCACCGTCCTACCAGGAGGACGTGGAGGCTTTGGAGAGAGTACAGAAAAGGTTTACCAGGATGTTGCCTGGTACGGAGGGTATTAGCTTTGAGGAAAGATTGAATAAACTGGGATTGTTCTCCATAGGGAGACGGAGGCTGAGGGGCGACCTGACAGACGTTTATAAAATTATTAGGGGTATAGAGAGGGTGGACAGTTGGAGGAATCTTCCCAGGGCAGAAATTACAATTACAAGGCGGCACAAGTTCAAGGTGGGGGGGGTTCAGTAGAGCTGTGCGGGGGAATATGTTTTACACAGAGGGTGGTTGGTGTCCTGGAATGCACTGCCAAGTGAGCTGGTTGAGGCAGATACGTTAGTGACGTTTAAGAGTTATCTGGACAGGCACATGAACAGACGGGGTATAGAAGGATACAGGCAGTTGGTCTAGACAGGACACGTGATTGGCACAGGCTTGGAGGGCCAAAGGGCCTGTTCCTGAGCTGTATTGTTCTTTGGTCTGGGGGAAGAATTTTGTTTAAGGCTCATGCGGATAGGGAAAGGGGGGAGGTATAATGACCATCTAGTAAGCGATACAGTGGAGGTGGACAGGGAGTATCCGAGGGTGCCCACTGTGGAGGGATTGGCGAGGAGGGAAAAGTTGCAGGGGCAGTTTGACAGGTTGACAATGGGGAGGGTGGCAGGGAACTGCGTAGGGCAAGAGGGGTGCAATAGGAGTATGGGGAGAAGGCGACCAGCTGCAGGAACAGGCCACGTCCAGGGCAATATTGCAGATACAGACTGGGTTGAGGATGTGGTGTCAGAGTCGGGGAAGATAAACGAGGCATTTAGGGAGTGCTGCCAAGGATTTTACGAAGCGGACCCGGGGGGTGGAGAGGAGGGGGACATGGAGCGGTTCCTGGACGAGCTGGAATTTCCCCAGGTGGAGGAAGCAAAAAGGCAGGCATTGGAGGAGCCCCTGGGGTGGATAGATTCAGGGGTATGAAGTTGGATGGGTACTGTAGCCACCTGGGGTGGCCACGTCTCAAATACAAAATGGACACTTTGCAAAGAATGCAGGGAAAATGGACAATGCTGAGAAAGCAAGCAGGTACAAGGTTTGTTTGTTGATTGGAGCTGTAACTCCCAGACAAGACCGATACTGCAAAGCCATTACCATACTAATGAGCCATCCCCGGGGACAGAAGGGTAACATTTAAGTAACTGTTGCTAAGGCAGACACCCCGGTGTCAGAGGAGTCTAGAACAAAGCAGGCCAACGGCCACCTAGGAGACACCCAGCAATCAGGGTACCCACCCCTTTATTGGAGGAAATCGATAGGAATGATCAAGATGCGGTCCAATTAATTGGAACCAAGTAGAAGGCCCACCCAAAAGCACGCGAAGCCCCCTTCGGGTATAAGAAGCCCCCAAGAGAGAATCGTTCTTCTTGGCCTTGGCTCTCAGCGACGAGAGGCCTGCCTAGCAGCTGCACCAGAACAAGTAAGTCCAAAGTCAACGCACGCTACGAGACAGACGCTCCTAGCTACTACTCAGTACCAGTTCGACCCCAGCATAAGAACATAAGAACATAAGAACTAGGAGCAGGAGTCGGCCATCTGGCCCCTCGAGCCTGCTCCGCCATTCAATTAGATCATGGCTGATCTTTTGTGGACTCAGCTCCACTTTCCGGCCCGAACACCATAACCCTTAATCCCTTTATTCTTCAAAAAACTATCTATCTTTACCTTAAAACATTTAATGAAGGAGCCTCAACTGCTTCACTGGGCAAGGAATTCCATAGATTCACAACCCTTTGGGTGAAGAAGTTCCTCCTAAACTCAGTCCTAAATCTACTTCCCCTTATTTTGAGGCTATGCCCCCTAGTTCTGCTGTCACCCGCCAGTGGAAACAACCTGCCCGCATCTATCCTATCTATTCCCTTCATAATTTTAAATGTTTCTATAAGATCCCCCCTCATCCTTCTAAATTCCAACGAGTACAGTCCCAGTCTACTCAACCTCTCCTCATAATCCAACCCCTTCAGCTCTGGGATTAACCTAGTAAATCTCCTCTGCACACCCTCCAGTGCCAGTACGTCCTTTCTCAAGTAAGGAGACCAAAACTGAACACAATACTCCAGGTGTGGCCGCACTAACACCTTATACAATTGCAACATAACCTCCCTAGTCTTAAACTCCATCCCTCTAGCAATGAAGGACAAAATTCCATTTGCCTTCTTAATCACCTGTTGCACTTGTAAACCAACCTTCTGTGACTCATGCACTAGCACACCCAAGTCTCTCTGAACAGCGGCATGCTTTAATATTTTATCGTTTAAATAATAATCCGTTTGCTGTTATTCCTACCAAAATGGATAACCTCACATTTGTCAACATTGTATTCCATCTGCCAGACTCGAGCCCATTCACTTAACCTATCCAAATCCCTCTGCAGACTTCCAGTATCCTCTGCACTTTTCGCTTTACCACTCATCTTAGTGTCATCTGCAAACTTGGACACATTGCCCTTGGTCCCCAACTCCAAATCATCAATGTAAATTGCGAACAATTGTGGGCCCAACACGGATCCCTGAGGGACACCACTAGCTACTGATTGCCAACCAGAGAAACACCCATTTATCCCAACTCTTTGCTTTCTATTAATTAACTAATCCTCTATCCATGCTACTACTTTACCCTTAATGCCATGCATCTTTATCTTATGCAGCAACCTTTTGTGTGGCACCTTGTCAAAGGCTTTCTGGAAATCCAGATATACCACATCCATCGGCTCCCCGTTATCTACTGCACTGGTAATGTCCTCAAAAAATTCCACTAAATTAGTTAGGCATGACCTGCCTTTAACGAACCCATGCTGCGTCTGCCCAATGGGACAATTTCTATCAGATGCCTCGCAATTTCTTCCTTGATGATAGATTCCAGCATCTTCCCTATTACCGAAGTTAAGCTCACTGGCCTATAATTTCCTGCTTTCTGCCTACCTCCTTTTTTAAACAGTGGCGTCACGTTTGCTAATTTCCAATCCACCGGGACCACCCCAGAGTCTAGTGAATTTCGGTAAATTATCACTAGTGCATCTGCAATTTCCCTAGCCATCTCTTTTAGCACTCTGGGATGCATTCCATCAGGGCCAGGAGACTTGTCTACCTTTAGCCCCATTAGCTTGCCCATCACTCCCTCCTTAGTGATAACAATCCTAAGTAGCCTCAGAACCGGACAACGGCCATTGTTCCTCTGACTGAGTGGGTGCCCGAAGCTAAGTATAGGCTTTAGTAGTAGTGATAGTTTAGTTGGCAGAGTTTTGTGCAAGAGTATATTTGACTGTGTGTGTAAATAAATGAGCATTGATTTTGAACTTTCTAACTGGTGTATCGAGTCTTTGATCGGTATTCGGTTTTGAACCTTGTGGCGGTATCGAAAGATACCTGGCGACTCTTGAGCAACCGTAATTAGGATTAAGGAAGGCGACCATATTAACCGCTATAAACAGAGCCAATTAAAGAGAGAACACAACGAGCAACAGTACCCAGTGGAATTTGTGACGGACCTGGCACCACATCTGTTGGCGACGTTTAATGAAGCACTGGAGAATGGGGAGCAGCCGAAGACGATATCGCAGGCAATAATCACGCTAATCCCGAAAAAGAGGAAGGACCTGGTGGAATGTGGGACGTATAGGCCCTTATCACTATTGAACACGGATGTGAAAGTATTGGCTAAGTTGTTGGCGTGGAGGATGGAGGATTGTGTCCCTGGGGTGGTTGCAGAAAATCAAGCAGGCTTCATGAAGGGCAGGCAGCTCGCGAGTAATATAAGACGGCTGTTGAATGGAGTGATGAATCTGTCGGGGGGTTCTGGTACCGGAGGTGGTGGACAGAGAGGAGGCATTTGATCGGGTGGAGTGGCGGCACTTGTTCGAGGTTTTGGAAAGGTTTGGGCTGAGATTTGTGACATGGGTGCGGTTGCTGTATCCAAAGGCGAGGGTGAAGATGAATAATACGAGTTGCGGAACTTTGACTTACACAGGGGTATGAGGCAGGGGTGCCTGCTGTCGCCGTTACTGTTTGCGCTGGTCATAGAGCCGTTGGCGATGCTCTCAGCGGTTGGGGGAGTGGCAGGGAATTATGAGGTGACATAAGGTGCATCGGGTGTCACTATGCCGATGACCTGTTGCGGTATGTTTTGGATCCGCTGGAGAGTATAGGAAGGATTATGGGCCTGCTGGGGAGGTTTGGAGGGTTCTCGAATATAAACTGAATGTAGGGAAAAGCGAGGTATTCCCAGTAAATGAGTTGGCACAGTGGGCTAATTTAGGGGGGAGGGATAGGTTTAGGTACTTGGGGTTCAGGTAGTGAGGGAATGGACGGGGCTCCATAAGTGGAACTTAACAAAGCTGGTGGAGGAGGCCAGGGTGGATCCTAAGTGGTGGGATACACGGCACTTAATGTTGGCGGGGAGGGTCCAAGTGGTGAAAATGAATATTCTGCTGAGGTTCTTGTTTTTTTTTGAGGCTCTCCCGATCTTTATACCAAAGGATTTTTTTTTCGGAAATTGGACATGATTATTTTGGACTTTGTACAGGCAGGGAAGGTGCCGAGGGTGGGGAGGACCCTGCTACAAAGGTAGAGGCAGCAAGGGTGGATTGCCATCGCCGAAGTGGCTTCATTATTATTGGGCTGCAAATGTGGGCAAGGTGCGGCGATAGTGGGAAGGAGAAGGGCTAGAGTGCGTTAGGATGGAGGAGGAAGTTTGAGGGCTATGGTGATGGCAGCGTTGCCAATGGCTCCAAGTAGGTATTCGGGGAGCCCACAGTGAAGATATGAAATCAATTGAGAAGGCATTTTAGAGTGGAAGGAATGTTGGTGTTAATGCCGCTGTGCAAGAATCATGGGTTTGAGCCGGGGGGTGAATAGTGTATACAGGAGGTGGAGGGAAGTGGGGCTGGCCAAGGTGAGGGGGCTGTATTTGGAGGAAGGGTTCACCAGTCTGGAGGAGCTAAGGGAGAGGGTAGAACTGCTGAGGGGGAGTGAGTTTAGGTATCTGCAGGCTAGGGACTTTGTGCAAAAGGTCTGGAGGGGGTTCCCTAGGTTGCCGGGATACACCCTGCTGGAGCGACTGCTGCTTCCAGAAGTTAAAGGGGAGGGAAGAATTGGGGATATATACAAGTGGCTGGTTGGTGATGATCGAGGAGAAATGGGAAGGGTAGTTGGAAGGGGAGATCAATTGGGGAGTATGGAGTGAGGGCCTGCGTACGGTAAATGGGACCTCCTCCTGTGCAAGGACTGGCCGGATAAAGTTTCAGGTGGTACAGAGGGTGCATCTGACTCAGGCGAGGATGAGTGGATTCTTTCAGGGGGTAGCAGATGAATATGAAAGGTGTGGGCAGGGGCCAGCGAATCACGTGCACATGTTTTGGGGATTGTGAAAATTGGGAAATTTTGGGCAGGTATGTTTGCGGCCTTAGCCATGATAGTGGAGGATGAGGTGGATCCGGACCCTATGGTGGCGATATTTGGGTTTCAGAGAAGCCGGAGCTCATGGCGAGGAGGAAGACCGACGTCTTTGCCTCTCTGATTGCATGGCGGGGAATTTTACTGGAGTGGTGGTCAGCATCGCCACCTTGGGTAGCGACATGGTTGGGTGACCTGTACGCCTTCCTGCGGTTGGGGAAGGTAAAATAGGAGTTAAGCAGCTCTGCAGAGGGGTTTGAGAAAAGGTGGGGGATGTTTCTAATAGTGTTTGAGAAGCTGTTCGTCCCTGGGGGGAGGGGTGAAAAAGGCGAAATAATTTGTCCAGGCTGTATAGTTGATTGCTGGGAAGTATGTTTCCTGGGGTGTTTATTTGTTGTAACCTGTTTTGATACACATTTGTAATAAAATACATTTTTTTAAAAATGGATGTGAATGATGAACAAATTAGGAAAATATTAATTTTAAGATTCCAGTATGCTTGGTACAAACTGACTAAGTAATTTTTTCAATCTCTGTATTTTATATTGAGAGTGAAAATTAATAGCTGCACCTTGGCACTGGGTTGAGGGTAACCATTTGTTGTACCAGGGACAAATGTAAAAATAGATAAGTCCCCTGGGCCAGATGGGATTTATCCTAGGATTCTCTGGGAAGCCAGGGAGGAGATTGCAGAGCCTTTGTCCTTGATCTTTTTGTCGACAGGAATAGTGCCGGAAGACTGGAGGATAGCAAATGTTGTCCCCTTGTTCAAGAAGGGGAGTAGAGACAACCCTGGTAATTATAGACCTGTGAGCCTTACTTCGGTTGTGGGTAAAATGTTGGAAAAGGTTATAAGAGATAGAGTTTATAATCATCTTGAAAAGAACAAGCTGATTAGCGATAGTCAACACGGTTTTGTTAAGGGTAGGTCATGCCACAAACCTTATTGAGTTTTTTGAGAAGGTGACCAAACAGGTGGATCAGGGTAAAGCTGTTGATGTGGTGTATATGGATTTCAGTAAGGCGTTTGATAAGGTTCCCCACGGTAGGCTATTGCAGAAAATAAGGAAGTATGGAATTGAAGGTGATTTAGCGGTTTGGATCAGTAATTGGCTAGCTGAAAGAAGACAGAGGGTGGTGGTTGATGGCAAATGTTCATCCTGGAGTTCAGTTACTAGTGGTGTACCGCAAGGATCTGTTTTGGGGCCACTGCTGTTTGTCATTTTTATAAATGACCTGGAAGAGGGTGTAGAAGGATGGGTTAGTAAATTTGCAGATGACACGAAGGTCGGTGGAGTTGTGGATAGTGCTGAAGGATGTTATAGGATACAGAGGGACATAGATAAGCTGCAGAGCTGGGCTGAGAGGTGGCAGATGGAGTTTAATGCGGAAAAGTGTGAGGTGGTTCACTTTTGAAGGAGTAACAGGAATGCAGAGTACTGGGCTAATGGCAAGATTCTTGGTAGTGTAGATGAACAGAGAGATCTCGGCATCCAGGTACATAAATCCCTGAAAGTTGCCACCCAGGTTAATAGGGCTGTTAAGAAGGCATATGGTGTGCTAGCCTTTATAAGCAGGGGGATTGAGTTTCGGAACCACAAGGTCATGCTGCAGCTGTACATAACTCTGGTGCGGCCGCACCTGGAGTACTGCGTGCAGTTCTGGTCACCACATTATAGGAAGGATGTGGAAGCTTTGGAAAGGGTTCAGAGGAGATTTACTAGGATGTTGCCTGGTATGGAGGGAAGGTCTTACGAGGAAAGGCTCAGGGAATTGAGGTTGTTTTCGTTAGAGAGGAGAAGGCTGAGAGGTGACTTAATAGAGACATATAAGATAGTCAGAGGGTTAGATAGGGTGGACAGTGAGAGTCTCTTTCCTCGGATGGTGATGACCAACACGAGGGGACATAGCTTTAAATTGAGGGGTGATAGATATAGGACAGATATCAGAGGCAGTTTCTTTACTCAGAGAGTAGTAGGGGTGTGGAACGCCCTGCCTGCAACAGTAGTAGACTCGCCAACTTTAAGGGCATTTAAGTGGTCACTGGATAGACATATGGATGAAAATGGAATAGTGTAGGTCAGATAGGCGTCAGATGGTTTCACAGGTCGGCGCAACATTGAGGGCCGAAGGGCCCGTACTGCGCTGTAGTGTCCTATGTTCTATGTTCTAAGAGTCAATTTCTTGAAATTGTAGAAAAACTCTTTAATTTTAGACATTTAAAAGCCAGGACTGATTTCTAAGTTACTGACCAATGACCAGTGAAACTAATAAGCAAATTTGTTTAGTACCTCCTCACTTCCACTGTTTCAAAATCAGAAATCATCAAGTATTAAATGCTGCATTAACTAATGTGGAATAATTAACCGGCAGGAAGACATAGAAACTTGGATACTTTTTCCTAAACTTAGAATTACACAATTTGCAGTTTGCTGCTATGATCAAAGTTTATCAATGATATCTTTCTATGTAACCAATTATACCCTTAACAAATGTTAAACTGTTATGGAATTTTTATTGTTGCGCTATTGGCCAGAATACTGTGCCAGTAGGTTTACTGGCTTCACTTAAAGACATTCTGGAAGTTCTGCACTTACATCAATAACTGCATCACTCAAGTGCTTCTGCTGGCGAAAAAGGATATTTGTTGCCCCAGCAACAAACCCCCGCACAGTGACATCGGAGAGAAGATGATGCTGCTGCAAAGCCATGTATGGTAAACAAAGATAACCCTGAAAGAAGAAAACACTTTGATTTAGTCATAGTACTACTCTTTACAAATTAATTTTCAGATGTAGGCCAATAATGGTAATAGAAAACATATAAGGACTATAGTTTAAAGGTGAGAAAAGTGGGTGTAAGGCTATTTTTAAAAAATATATAAAAGAAATGCAATTACGAGGATCTTAAGACGAACCTGGTGAACTGAGAAATTGGCTTAAGGGATGAGTCATAGAGTCTACAGTGGCAGACATTTAAGGAGATATTACATATCAGGGAAAAGGTACATTTCTGTCTGGGAGAACGATGCACCATCTGTAGCTAAATAAAGAAGTTAAAGATAGTATCAAATTGAAGGAAAAAAGTGTACAATTCTGCAAAGATTAGTGGTGGGTCAGAAGATTGAACAAAGTTAAAAACCAGAAAAGAATGACTAAAAATTGAAAATTAGAGAAAACAAGCTAGAAATATGAAAACAGATAGTAAGAGTTCCTACCAGTATTTAGGAAGAAAAGAGTAAATAAAGTGAGCGTTAGTCCTCCAGTGTTGTGTGTCTGGGGAATTAATAATAGCAAATAAGGCAGAAGTGTTGAACAGATATTTTGAATCTACTTTCAGTGCAGACACAAATAAAAACCAGAAATGATTGTAAATCAAGAGAGAAAAAGGAGGGAGGAACTTAAACAATTAGCGAAAGAGTAATGAGAAACTAATTCGAACTAAAGGCTGCCAAGTCCCCAGACACTGATGGACTTCATTAGATGGCCTTAAAAGAAGTGGTTGCAGAAATGGTAGATGCATTGGGTATAATTTTCCAAAATTTCCTAGATTCTGGAAAGGTCTGATCCGAATGGAAAATAGCATATGTACCTTCTCTACTCAATCCTCTACTACCATGAGGAAGATGGAAGAATTTATAAAGGAAATCCTAATGCATTTGGTGAAAGAGAAAACATGTTTGACCAATTTATTAGAGTATCTGAGGAAGTAACAAGCAACTTGGATGAAGGGGAACCTATAGATGTGGTGTACCTGGATTTCTAAAAGGCATTCAAAAAGGTGCAATATCAAAGGTTACATTAAAAAGACCTCATGGTATGTAACATATTAGCATGGGGAGAGATTTGGTTAGCCAACAGCTTGGGTTGGCAAGCTGTAACTGTTACCACAGGGATCAGTGCTAGGCTTCAACTATTTACGACCTATATCAATAACTTGGATGAAGGAACCTAATGTTGGTTGTTAAATTTGCTAATGATAAAAAGCTTGGTAGAAAGGTAAACTATCACAAAGACACAAAGGATCTACAAAGGGATTTAGGTTAAATGAGTGGACAAAAAATTGGTAGGTGGAGGATAATGTTGGAAATTGTGAACTTTGGCAGGAAGAGTAGAAATGCAGTATATTATTTAACTGGAGAGAAATTGCAGAACTCCACTGCACAAAGGGATTTGGATTTCTTGGTATGTGAATTGGGAAAAGTTATTATGCAGATACAGCAAGTGATTAGGAAGACGAATGGAATGTTGCCAATATAAAAGTAGTTTTGCTACTGTTATATAGGGTTTTGGTCAGATCATATCTGGAGCACTGTGTACAGTTTTGGTCTCCTTACTCAAGAAAGGATATACCTGCAGTAGAAGCAGTGACAAAAATTGACATCCATGATTTCTAGGATGAAAGGATGATATCATGTGTAAATATTGGGTAAGTATCCATTGGAGTTTAGAAGAATGAGAGTTAATCTTATTAAAACATACAAATGCCAAGGGGACTTGATGCTGAGAGGATGTGCCCCGAAAGGCAAGAACTGAGGATAGTTTAAAAATAAGGAATCTTCCATTAGTACAGAAATGGGGGAATTTGTTTCCTCAGAGGATTGTTAGCCTGTGGTATACTCTTCCCCAGAGAGCAGTGAGGCAAAGGAGTCAAAAGGTACAGTGAAAAGGCATAAGGAAAGTATAATTGAAGCCACATTCAAATCATCTGCAATCTTATCAAATGGCAGAGCAGGCCTGAAGGGTGAAATGGTGTACTCCTGCTCTTACTTTGTGTGTTCAGGTGTATGTTTGTAGTTATCAAGTTATATCCAATCAATTCATGTACAATATGTTCGTCATCACAAAATTAAATAAACAGCAGAATAAGGAATGTTTAAGTAGAACGGTTTCTGATGATTACGTATCTAAAGTTCACAACTGGTTACAGACTACAGGACTTCTTTCTGTATTCTGCAGTGTTTGCACGGCACTATTCTGCATCAATAAGCCATGCTGATCCTTCATTTTCAATTCGGAAAATTTTGAAAAGCACAGGAGTGTCTATGTTTTCGAGCTTCTAAGGAGTGTGTACCCATGCTGCCTCCTCACTGGCTGTAAGTGGAATGAAGAGATCGCCATCAAGGAAAGAGGTCAAGTTGAAATATTGACAGAGGGTTCTGAAACTAAGAAGGTGGCTACCCTGATCAAACTGAAAACACAAAAGCAGTGTTGCTTGCATATCCTCTTGCTGGAGATGATTGGAGTTGGTTATATAATGAACTGCAAGAATTTGGACCTGGACAGGGTGCAATTGCCTAGGTTAGACATGTAAAAGACAACGTAGCTCAAGGTAAAAATGTGTCCTTGAGGCAAACCAAGCCTGCCAATCTCCTCAGTTTAGTCCTTGGATAACATAAGGGAGATTGACCATCTTAATATTTTCTCTTTCAGAATCATGTCCCAGGGGGGGGGGGGGTTTAGTGCTGTTGGGGAGGGTTTAAACTAATGGGACAGGAGGATGGGAACCAATAGAGGAAGTCAGAGGGAAGTAAAACGGGGACAGAAACAAAAGGCATTAAGGGGAAACTTGTAAGGCAGAGAAGACATAGTCAAAAATCAAAAAGGGCAATAGTACAGAATACAGTGACTGAGGAGAGCTCAGTGAATAGGCCCAGTAATACTAAAAGGAATAAAATAGGAAGTGAAAACATGAATGGAAAGGGAAGCAACAGGTTATTACATGAAGATGTGGGCTCAACGATAATGAAAATTAGGAGAAATTTAAAAGGGAAAATAACTTAGGACTGGTTACTGATGAAGGTTAAGATTCAAACAGGTGGTGTAAAGCCAACATAAGGGTACTTTACCTGAATGCACGTAGTATTCGGAATAAGATAAATGAGTTGATAGCGCAAATCATCGTGAATGACTATGATTTGGCCATTACTGAAACATGGTTAAAGGGTGGTCACGACTGGGAGTTAAATTTCCAAGGGTATCAAACTATTCGGAAGGACAGAGTGGATGGTAAGGGAGGTGGTGTAGCTCTGTTATTCAAGGATGACATCCGCGCAGTAGTGAGGGATGACATCTGTGCGATGGAGGATAAGGTTGAATATATTTGGATGGAAATCAGGAATAGTAAGGTGAAAAAGTCACTGATAGGAGTAGTCTATAGGCCAACAAATAGTAACATTACGGTGGGGCGGGCAATAAACAAATAAATAACTGATGCATGTAGAAATGGTACAGCAGTTATCATGGGGGATTTTAATCTACATGTTGATTGGTTTAACCAGGTCAGTCAAGGCAGCCTTGAGGAGTTGAAAGAATGTATCTGCGATAGTTTCCTAGAACATGCCATGGAACCTACGAGGGAACAAGCGATCCTAGATCTGGTCCTGTGTAATGTTTCAGGATTTAGGGACAGCAGGGTAGCATGGTGGTTAGCATAAATGCTTCACAGCTCCAGGGTCCCAGGTTCGATTCCCGGCTGGGTCACTGTCTGTGTGGAGTCTGCACGTCCTCCCCCTGTGTGCGTGGGTTTCCTCCGGGTGCTCCGGTTTCCTCCCACAGTCCAAAGATGTGCGGGTTAGGTGGATTGGCCATGCTAAATTGCCCGTAGTGTCCTAACAAAAGTAAGGTTAAGGGGGGGTTGTTGGGTTACGGGTATAGGGTGGATACGTGGGTTTGAGTAGGGTGATCATGGCTCGGCACAACATTGAGGGCCGAAGGGCCTGTTCTGTGCTGTACTGTTCTATGTTCTATGATTGATTAATGATTTCATAGTTAGGGATCCTCTCGGAAGGAGTGGTCACAATATGGTGGAATTTAAAATATAGATGGAGGATGAGAAGGTAAAAATCAAACACTAGTGTTTTGTGCTGAAGCAAAGGAGATTACAATGGGATGAGAGAAGAGCTGGCTAAGTTAGACTGGGAGCAAAGACTTTATGGTGGAACAGTTGAGGAACAGTGGAAAACCTTCCAAGCGATTTTACACAGTGCTCAGCAAACGTTGAAACCAGCAAAAAGGAAGGTAGAAAGAGGGAAATCGACCATGGATATCTAAGGAAATAAAGGAGAGTATCAAATTGAAGGAAAAAGCATACAAAGTGGCAAAGATTAGTGGGAGACTAGAGGATTGGGAAATCTTTAGGGGCAACAGAAAGCTACTAAAAAAGCTATAAAGACGAGTAAGATAGATTGAATAAACTTGCTCAGAATATAAAAACAGATAATAAAAGTTTCTACAAATATATAAAACAAAAAAAAGAGTGGCTAAGGTAAATATTGGTCCTTTAGAGGATAAGGGAGATTTAATAATGGGAGATGAGGAAATGGCTGAGGAACAGAACAGGTTTTTTGGGTCGGTCTTCACAGTGGAAGACACAAATAATATGCCAGTGACTGATGGAAATGAGGCGATGACAGGTGAGGACCTGGAGACGATTGTTATCACTAAGGAGTTTGTGATGGGCAAGCTAATGGGGCTAAAGGTAGACAAGTCTCATGGCCCTGATGGAATGCATCCCTGGGTACTAAAAGAGATGTCTAGGGAAATTGCAGATGCACTAGTGATAATTTACCAAAATTCCCTAGACTCTGGGATGGTCCCGGCAGATTGGAAATTAGCAAATGTGACACCACTGTTTAAAAAAAAAAGATAGGCAGAAAGCGGGTAATTATAGGCAAGTTAGCTTAACTTCGGTAGTAGGGAAGATGCTGGAATCTATCATCAAGGAAGAATTAGGGAGGCATCTGGATGGAAATTGTCCCATTTGACAGACGCAGCATGGGTTCATAAAGGGCAGGTCGTGCATAACTAATTTAGTGGAGTTTTTTGAGGACATTACCAGTGCAGTAGATAACTGGGAGCCAATGGTTGTGGTATATCTGGATTTCCAGAAAGCTTTTGACAAGGTGGTTGCATAGGATAAAGATGTATGGCATTAAGGGTAAAGTAATAGCATGGATAGAGGATTGGTTAATTAATAGAAAGCAAAGAGTGGGGATTAATGGATGTTTCTCTGGTTGGCGATCATTAGCTAGTGGTGTCCCTCAGGGATCAGTGTTGGGCCCACAATTTACATAGATGATTTGGAGTTGGGGACCAAGGCAATGTGTCCAAGTTTGCAGACGACACTAAGATGAGTGGTAAAGCAAAAAGTACAGAGGATACTGGAAGTCTACTGAGGGATTTGAATAGTTTGAATGAATGGGCTAGGGTCTGGCAGATGGAATACAATGTTGACAAATGTGAGGTTGTCCATTTTGGCAGGAATAAGAGCAAAAGGGATTATTTAAATGATAAAATATTAAAACATGCTGCTGTGCAGAGGGACCTGGGTGTTCCAGTGCATGAGTCGCAAAAAGTTGGCTTACAGGTGCAACAGGTAACTAAGAAGGCGAATGGAGTTGTCTCCTTCATTGCTAGAGGGATAGAGTTTAAGAGTAGGGAAGTTACTGTAAGGTGTTAGTGAGGCCACACCTGGAGTATTGTGTTCAGTTTTGGTCTCCTTACCGGAGAGAGGGCGTACTGGTGCTGGAGGATGTGCAGAGGAGATTCACGAGGTTAATCCCAGAGTTGAGGTAGTTGGATTACGAGGAGAGGTTGAGTAGACTGGGACTGTACTCATTGGAATTTAGAAGGATGTGCGGGGAGGGGGGGGGATCTTATAGAAACATATAAAATTATGAAGGGAATAGATAGGATAGATGCAGGGAGGTTGTTTCCACTGGCGGCTGAAAGCAGAACTAGCAGGCATAGACTCAAAATAAGGGAAAGGAGATTTAGGACTGAGTTGAGGAGGAACTTCTTCACCCAAAGGGCTGTGAATCTATGGAATTTCCTGCCCAGTGAAGCAGTTGAGGCTCCTTCATTAAATTATTTCAAGATAAAGACGGAGAGTTTTATAAAGGGTTATGGTGGTTGGGCAGTAAAGTGGAGCTAAGTCCACAAAAGATCAGCCATGATCTCATTAAATGGCAGAGCAGGCCCGAGGGGCCAGATGGCCGACTCCTGCTCCTAGTTCTTATGTTCTTATGTAATCATGTTGAGTTTTGAAGCATCTAGCATAGGATGAAATTTTTAACTAAGGAACTTGCATTTTTACTATGCCTGCTATGACCTCAGGGAATGGCAATGTACTTTACAATCAAAGAAGTACATCTGAAGAGTAGTTACAACTGTAAGGCAGGGGATGGGCTGTCAATTTGCAGACAATAAGCTCTCAAAATCAGCAGTGAGATGAGGACTAAATGAGGCAAAAGCTGGTGGAAATCAAAAATAGAAAATTCTGGAAATACTCAGGTCAGGCAGCATCTGTGGAAGAGATATTGAGATAACGTTTCAGGTAGATGATCTTTCATCAGAAAGATGCGGATTGCAGTATAAAGGTTGGCCAACACATCTGAGAGAACTGTTCTTTAAATGTTGCCACGTGATCGTTCACATCTTCGAGATCATAGGGGCAGCAGGGTAGCATGGTGGTTAGCATAAATGCTTCACAGCTCCAGGGTCCCAGGTTCGATTCCCGGCTGGGTCACTGTCTGTGTGGAGTCTGCACGTCCTCCCCCTGTGTGCGTGGGTTTCCTCCGGGTGCTCCGGTTTCCTCCCACAGTCCAAAGATGTGCGGGTTAGGTGGATTGGCCATGCTAAATTGCCCGTAGTGTCCTAATAAAAGTAAGGTTAAGGGGGGGGTTGTTGGGTTACGGGTATAGGGTGGATACGTAAGTTTGAGTAGGGTGATCATGGCTCGGCACAACATTGAGGGCCGAAGGGCCTGTTCTGTGCTGTACTGTTCTATGTTCTATCAGTTTAACAAGATATTAGGAGTAAATCCACCACCTTGAACATTCACTCTCTCCACCTTCAGAGAATTGTTACTGCGGTGTTTACCATTTACAGAATGCATTCCAGCAACCCATAAAGGTTTATTCGACAGCACCACTCAAATAAATGCTTACCATCACCTAGGAAGAGGAGAGCAGTAGGTTGGAACAGCATGATCGCCAAGTTCCCCTTGAAGACACATACCATCCTGACTTGAATATGGATTGCCTTTCTAGCATCGTCACTTTGTCAAAATCCTGGAACTCTCTACATAACAGGACTGTTGGAACACCTTCACTACACGGAATACAAAAATTTAAGAAGCAGCCCACTAACTTCTCAAAGGATAGAGAAATGGCCTAGAAATGCACTAAAGTGTCAGCCCTAATTACCCCGTGGAGTCATAGAGTCAGAGGTTTACTGCATGGAATCAGGCCCTTCGGCCCAACTTGTCCATGCCGCTCTGTTTTAACCACTAAGCTAGTCCCAATTGCCCGCATTTGGCCCATATCCCTCTATATCTATCTTACCTGTATATAACTGTCTAAATGCTTTTTAAAAGGCAAAATTGCACCCGCCTCTACTACTGCCTCTAGCAGCTCGTTCCTGACACTCACCACCCTCTGTGTGAAACAATTGTCCCTCTGGATCCTTTTGTATCTCTCCCCTCTCACCTTAAACCTATGTCCTCTAGATTTATTTTTTAAAATAAAAAAAAAAATTTTTGAGCACTCAATTCATTTTTTCCAATTAAGTGGCAATTTAGCGTGGCCAATCCACCTAGCTTGCACATTTTTGGGTTGTGGGGGCAAACCCCACACAGACACGGGGAGAATGTGCAAACTCCACACGGACAGTGACCCAGAGCCGGGATCGAACCTGGGACCTCGGCGCCGTGAGACTGCAGTGCTAACCCACTGCGCCACCGTGCTGCCCTGCCCTCCTCATTATTTTATAGACCCTCTTATAAGATCACCCCTCGGCCTCCCACCTTCCAGGGGAAAAAGTCCCATTGTATCCAGCCTCTCCTTATAACTCAGACCATCAAGTCCCGGTAGCATTCCAGTAAATCTTTTCTGCACTCCTTCCAGTTTAATAATATCCTTTCTGTAATAGGGTGACCAGAAATGACCCAAAAATAAAATTAAAACATTATCAACTGAAAAGGTTACATAAATGAAAGTAAATATTGTAATCCTTAAAATTGTATAAGTACAATTTTTGAGGAACAAGTTGGTTTGTAATTTTACAGTATTTTGGCACAAAATTGCTAGATTGCTCCATTCACTAAGAACACACAAGCACCTTATCTAGCATTTTCTAGGTCAATTGAATTGCACTTTTGGTCTTAAGATTGCCAAAACAGCCTTCTGTTAAGGATGGAGGCAAATAAAGATTAAAACATGAATTGGGATAAAAGAAAAAGGGGAATTGCTAAGGAGGGGGGTTTTGATATGTGAATTAGCATACCAGCGAGAAAAGCAAATATTTAAATATGTGACTAGGGGAAAACAATGGGGGTATAGAAGATGTAACTTCAAAGTGATGAGATAAGGAAATTGGCACTTGTATGCTAAAAGCTGGGTCCATAGGGTAGGTAACATCAAAGGAAAATAATGATGTACCCATAGTATAATAACTGGAGAAAGGGACACAATAGCAGCAGCTCCCATGACTGTCACAGTTATTGCTAAATCCAAAACTCGAACAGAGAAGATTACACCTTCGCCGATTTTCCCAAATGTGGATAAATAACCTATGTGTGGTAATTATTTGCCGGATTCAGCTCAGAGTTATATAATATTGGATGCTGTTTGGGAACAAGAGGCATCCCAGAGTTCAGGAAGCATAGGTAGTTGGGAACAAAGGGGTAACTTCATGCATTAGTGTGTATAGCCATCAGTGTAGTTAAGTGTACTGTTGTAGAGTATTATAGTTCTTCTTGTTGTATGTTTTTCTTTCAAGTTAATAAATATTCTTCATTAATTGATCATAAAACAACTGGACTATTCCTCCCTGGTTTGCATATGTTTTCTCACATTACACCACTAACAACCAGAGTTCCAGTTACCCTTCCGGGATACCCTCGCATTTAACATCAGCAGAGTTATTAACACTTCCTTAAAGAACATTTTGGTGTTTAAGCCTTTAACGTACTTGTGTTTCATATAAAGACGACAAAATACCTACTGGAATTCAAATCAAAGTCAAAATGCAATATTTAGAGTTACCTTAGTGAAAATAGCTAAGGGCATTCCATATTGGTCTTCCTTTAGACCAGAAATTAGTCCTGGAACTATCACTGTCTGGCCTGTGTTAGCCTGTGGCTGCACTGTGATTGGCAAGGACTGGGAAATCAAGGTATCTGATGTAAACACTTCTTTTTGATCAGAATTATCCTTTTCATTCAACACATCTTCTTTTATCCCATTATCAGCATCAAGAATGCTTGGATCCAAAGTTTCCCAATCACTCTCTGATGAGTTAGATGAAGTGCAATGCGAAGGTCTCAGTGGCTGAAGTCTACTATCTGCCTGCTCAGACCTTTGTACATCTGGAAAGGTTACCACCTTTGCCATAACTTTCATTTGATGATCGCCTCCTGGATATTTTGCCTTTACATTGAATTCTGAAGCAGGGTTTGAAATATCTGACACAGAAATGGAAACATATTCTTCAGTATTCAAACCATGTTCCTGGAAAGCAACATCCTCAGAGGTGCTCTTTCGTGGCTTGTATTGCGATGAATCTGCTAAACCATGTTCTACCATTCCTAGAGCAATCATAAAAATAAGTCAGAGATTATTAGTTGAACAAAGTCCAACTTCCCCATGTGAAAGAACAAACTATTATTCAGAATGGGAGGGGGAAACAACTGGATCCACTGTCTCCTTCAAGAGTCATGATGTGGAGATGCCCGCGTTGGACTCGTGTGGGCATAGTAAGAAGTCTTACAACACCAGGTTAAAGTCCAACAGGTTTGTTGGAGTCAGTAGCTTTCGGAGTGCAGTTCCTTCAATGATGAATTGATCATTGAAGGAGCTGTGCTCTGAAAGCTACTGACTCCAAACAAACCTGTTGGACTTTAACCTGGTGTTGCAAGACTTCTTACTGTCCTTCAAGAGTGACACTGTAATAAAATCATGAGGACAAATCGATCATCCCCACCTTTTTCAACAGGGTTTCTTGCAAAAGAACATCTCAGCTCTTTTAAAGGAAATAGTAGTAAAAACAAAATCAGAGGCTCCAAATTGATCCTAATCAGAGAGAACCTGGAGTAGTGTTTATATATGGAAGAACTACATTACAAGTAAGCTGACTGTTTATCATGCTAATTGATCTGTTCTTCTCACTTATTCAGATCCCACATAAAAAATAATCTTGGGTCAGTGGTAATACCCCTGTATTGGGAGTCAGAAAATCGTAAATTCCACTCCAGAGACTCGAGTACATAATTAAGGCTGACACGTCATGCTGCAATGTCAGAAGTGCCATCTTTGAGATGAGGTGTAAAACCAAGGTTCAATCGGAGTTGGATGTATACAATGCCATGGCACTATTTTAAGAGCAACAGGAGAGTTCTCCAGGTTCTTGAACTAACATCACTTAAAAACAAATTATCTGGGTGGCATGGTGGTGCAGTGGTTAGCACTGGTGCCTCGTGGCGCTTTGGATCCCGGTTCAATCCCAGCCCCAGATCACTGTCTGTGTGGAATTTGCACATTCACCCCGTGTGTACATGGGTCTCACCTCCACAACTAGGGTAGGTGAATTGGCCACATTAAATTGCCCCTTAATTGGAAAAAAAGGAATTTGGCACTCAAAATTTAACAAAAACAAAATCAGCTGGTCATATATGTCCCTGCTATTTTGGGGATATTGTTGTGCACAAACTAGTTGCCATGTTTCCCTACATTGCATCAGTTGCCTCATTTCAAAAATTTAATTGGCTGTAAAATGCTTTGGAATATTTTGAGTGAACAAATCACTAATTTGTCAGTGATACAAATGTGTTAGTGCCAACCTGGAAAAAGTGACAGAACAGTCATCAGGGTTCCAACCAGACGGTTTACCGGTGACAAATAAAATAGAACCTGTAAAGACAATTGTCATTTTATTATCATACACATGACACACATGGCCATCATCAATCCTTTTTAAAATTTAGGAAATATTTAAGCTTTCGAGCAGACATCACAAATTGGAAACCAGTGACTCCCAGCTCTGCACTAAACAAAATCTGCAAAAGCATTGGGTGGAAGAACTCGGATGCAATGGACTACTCCGAACATAAAAGTAAATTAATTCAAGGTTAGAATTCCTCATGTGATACCAATATTATTGAAATCTCTAACCCTTTATATATGGTTGTGGAAAATTCTAAATATTTATGAATTAGAAACAGAAAATGATGAAAATACCTAGCAGCTCAGGCAACATCTGTGGAGAGAAAAACAGTTAATACTGCAAGTCAAACGTCAATGACCTTGCACCACAAGTGATCAACTTGAGCTCTGATGAATGTCTTTAACCTGAAACATTAACTCTTTTTCAGTCCACAGTTGCTGCCTGATTTGCTGATTATTTCCAGCATTTTCAGTTTATAGTTTAGATTTCCATCATCTGCAGTATTTACTTCTGACTATTTATGCTCTGGATTAATAAGTTGCCACAGCTACTAATATAAAGCACAGTGGGGCTTGTGTCAAGAAAATAGTCATGACATGAGAATATTAGGAAAGTCTACGAAAATTGGAATATTTGCGGCTGGCCCAAAGATATGCAGGCCTGGTGGGTTCACTAGAATAGGTCAGGAGAGTGGGCCTAGTTGGGGTGCTCTTTCAGACAGTCTATGCAGCTTTGATGGGCCGAATGGCCTCCTTCTGCTATAGGGATTCTATAACCATATATTTTTTTTAACTATAGCAAACTAAGTTGCTTAAGGCAGTGACAACTTGGCTATATTGATGGATCTAGCGCTTTTGATATGTTGATGAACCTCGCAACACTACAAACAGATGCTTATAATACAAACAGGGGCAGCACGGTAGCATGGTGGTTAGCATAAATGCTTCACAGCTCCAGGGTCCCAGGTTCGATTCCCGGCTGGGTCACTGTCTGTGCGGGGTCTGCACGTCCTCCCCGTGTGTGCGTGGGTTTCCTCCGGGTGCTCCGGTTTCCTCCCACAGTCCAAAGATAGAACATAGAACATAGAACAGTACAGCACAGAACAGGCCCTTCGGCTCTCAATGTTGTGCCGAGCCATGATCACCCTACTCAAACCCACGTATCCACCCTATACCCGTAACCCAACAACCCCCCCCTTAACCTTACTTTTATTAGGACACTACGGGCAATTTAGCATGGCCAATCCACCTAACCCGCACATCTTTGGACTGTGGGAGGAAACCGGAGCACCCGGAGGAAACCCACGCACACAGGGGGAGGACGTGCAGACTCCACACAGACAGTGACCCAGCCGGGAATCGAACCTGGGACCCTGGAGCTGTGAAGCATTTATGCTAACCACCATGCTACCCTGCTGCCCCGTGCGGGTTAGGTGGATTGGCCATGCTAAATTGCCCGTAGTGTCCTAAAAAGTAAGGTTAAGGTTGTTGGGGGTATAGGGTGGATACGTGGGTTTGAGTAGGGTGATCATGGCTCGGCACAACATCGAGGGCCGAAGGGCCTGTTCTGTGCTGTACTGTTCTATGTTCTATGTTCTATGTACCTAAGGCAAGTTGGTAACAATACAGAACATGAAGGGTTTTTAAGCCAAATACTGCGGATGCTGGAAATCTCAAACGAAAACAAAAAATATTGGAAAAACTCAGCGTGTCTGGCAGCATGTGTGAAGAGGGAAATAGAGTTAATGTTTTGAATCTGTATGACTCCTCTGCAGGGTTAGAGAGGGAGAAACGTGATGGGCTATACTGTATAAGGGGGGTGGAGCAGCTACAACAGATTCAAAGGTCAGTGATAGGTAAGAGCTTGGAGGGTTGCAAAAAGATGCTGGGCAGAGGAAGCATTAACGGCAGTAGTGAAGGGTTATGGAAGGTGCTAGTTATGGCAAAAAGATAATATATCAGATTGTGTCAATGGGAAAACAAAGGTTGGTTCTCAGTAAAAGTAAAACTAAAGAAAAGGTGACAGATGGCCCAATGGGAGTTGGTTGCATTGGGACAAAAAATGTTTTGAATATAAAAAGGGTCAAGATAGAAAACAAAGGTCACAGTCTAAAGTTGTTGAACTCAATGTTGTGTCCTAAGGGCTGTAATGTGCCTAATTGGAAGATGAAGTGCTGCTTCTTCTGTTTGCACTAGGTATCATTGGAGCAGGCCAAGGATGGACATGTGGGTATGAGAACTAAATGCTGGTGACAGGAACGTTGAGGTCACGTTTACATATTGAAGGTGTTCCGCAAAGCAGTCACCCAGTCAATGTAGATGAAGGAGTTAAAAAGAAATTGAACAGCAAGCAGAACAGAGGAGTGGGTGGGACTAACCATAGGTAGTCAAGTGCTACAATGTATACGTGTCTTAGTAGTGAATGATAATGTAGTATTAACAGTTATTGGATAATATAATCACATGTGCTCACTCGGAATGTAATGAAGTAATCTAGTCTTGTAAGCATTATTGGGCTGAGATAGCAGAGCACCACTGTGTAACCTGCTGAGTGGTGTAATCACTATCTCTACATCAGTATAATACTAGTAGATTTGTAGATTTTCAGGGAACCTGTGCTCCATTTTGATTGGGTATGAGCTCCCGAGCTCATGCCAGTAACAATAAACTGGTTGAAACAGAACGCTAAGTCTCATTTGATCCTTGTGGAATGGGAGTAGATCTTTATCTCCCTATCAGTAGAGGACACTGCATTGGGAGTGAATAGTCAACCAAATTGAAGGGGTAGCAAGTGAAATGTTGCTTCACTTGAATGGTGTATGGGTTTTGAACAGTGAGAAGGGAGGAGGTAAAAAGGAAGTTGTAGCATCTTTTGCAATTGCAAGGGAAGGTGTCATGGGAAAGGGATGAGGGGGTGATGGAGGAGTGGACCAGGGAGTCACAAAGGGAGTGGTCCCTGCAGAATGCTGACTGGGGGGGGGGGGGGGGGGGGGGGAGAGAAGATGTGTTTCACGGTAAGAATCATGCTGGTGTTAGTGTCATTGGCAGAGGGGATCCTTTGAATATAGAGGCTGGTGGGGTGGAAGGTGAGGAGAAGGGGGGCCCTATCGTAGTCCTGGGAGGGAGGGCAAGAGACAGAGGTGCGGGAAAGGGTTGAACCCGGTTGCATGCCCTGTCAACCACAGTTTGGGAGGAGGTGGTGGGGAACCTTGGTTATGGAAGAAAGCAGATGGGTCAGACGGTCTTTTTCCGAAGGTCGCATGATCGGAACTGATATGTCTGAGGTGGAGAGCTGGAAGTTGGGATGGAGTCGTGACAGGAAGCAGTGTGAGAAGAACTGTAGTCAAGATAGCTCTGAGAGTCGGTGGATTGTAATGAATATTGATGGTCAGTCGGAGATGGACCATGTGAAGGTGAAAGAGGGGTGGAAATTGGAAGCACAATCGATACATTTTTCCAGGTCCAGATGAGAGTATGAAGGAGCACCGTATACAGTCATCAATGTATTTGGGAAAGTGTTGTGGGAGCAGGCCTGAAACGATTAATGTTCCTCATACCTCATAAAAAGACAGGCATAATGGGGCCCATGAGGACACCGACAGCCGTTTTATTTTCAGGAAGTGAGACAAGTTAAAGGAGAAACTGTTGAGTGACAGAACAAGTTCAGCCAGATGGAGAAGTGGTAGTGGATGATAGGGATTGTTCAGGTTCTGCTCAAGGAAGAAGTGGAAAGCCCTCATATCCTCCAGGTGGAGGTGGAGAAGGATTGGACATCCATAATGAAGCAGGAGCAGTTAGCGCCAGGAAACTGGAAATTGATGATATGACAAAGGGCATCAGAGGAATCATAAATGCAGGTGGGAAGAGACTAGACAACAAACAAGGTGTGAGAAGTGTGTCATTAAGCGTGTGTACTTTACATCTACACTCACTTTATGACCCTGTGTTCACACCTTGTATTCTCCTTTGAACCTTTAGCACTTTATTCAAAAACCTGCATGTTCTATTTCCTGTTGTCACGAACCTGCCATGGGTAAACATCTGTTTGCAGGATTGCTCGGCTCATCAACATATCAAAAGCACAGGTTTGATTAACAGTAGCAGCATGGTCAGACTATGGTCAGGCCCATACAGCCTCCAAAGGCAGAAAAAGGGTAGACGAGCGAACATGCTGTCCCTGCCTTAAGCAATTTACAGTTACCCACAGTTTTTAAAAAAATATGGAACCAGCAGAAAATATTCCAATTTACTTGGATTTCCCCAAAATTCTCAAGTGATCACTACTTTTCTGACACTCAAACATAAATATAGCTTTGTATAAGTGGAAGGTTTACATTTCTTTCAATTGTTACCATATTTTACTCTGATGCTGTGACTGTGCATCTCCTTTTGGCTGTTTTTTTGCAGCCCAGCAACTACTTTGTAGGATTTATGCATTTCTGTCTGCTTTAAAAATAATCTGATTTACTTAATCCTTTCTGAGCAGCACTGCCAAGGCTAAATGTAAAACCAAGTTGCTTACCAGAGCATTGAAGAGGGCATTACAAGTCAACCATTTACTGTATGGCTGCAGATACATGTAGAGTGGAGGTTTCCATTTATGAAAGTAATTGGTTGGGTTTTTACATAATTTTGTCAGTGTTAATGGTTGCTAGACCATTTAAATAACCACTTGCCTAATTTACACATATATATGCCTTAATGTGTGCTTTATCTCCATCACCTTCTATAATCATGCTTCCTATTATAGGTGGGTTTGTTCACTCGTCTACCCTTTTTCTGCCTTTGGAGGCTGTATAGGCCTGACCGTCGTTTGAACATGCTGCTACTGTTGCCTCTCCTTTCACTATGATTGTGGGTCTGTCTTGGGCCTGGGTTTGAGATTTACCAAAATTCACTAGACTCTGGGGTGGTCTCGGCAGATTGGAAATTAGCAAACGTGACACCACTGTTTAAAAAGGGAGGTAGGCCGAAAGCGGGTAATTATAGGCCAGTTAGCTTAACTTCAGGAGTAGAGAAGATGCTGGAATCTATCATCAAGGAAGAAATAGGAAGGCATCTGGATAGAAATTGTCCCATTGGGCAGACGCATCATGGGACATAAAGGGCAGGCCGTGCATAACTAATTTAGTGGAGTTTTTTGCCGACATTACCAGTGCGGTAGATAATGGGGAACCAATGGATGTGGTATATCTGGATTTCCAGAAAGTTTTTGACAAGGTGCCACACAAAAGGTTGCTGCATAAGATAATGATGTATGGCGCTAAAGGTAAAGTTGTATCATGGATAGAGGATTGGTTAATTAATAGAAAGCAAAGAGTGGGGATTAATGGGTGTTTCTCTGGTTGGCAATCAGTAGCTAGTGGTGTCCCTCAAGGATCAGTGTTGGGCCCACAATTGTTCACAATTTACATAGATGATTTGGAGTTAGGGACCAAGTGCAATGTGTTCATGTTTGCAGACAACACTAAGATGAGTGGTAAAGCAAAAAGTGCAGAGGATACTGGAAGTCTGCAGAGGGATTTGGATAGTTTGAATGAATGGGCTAGGGTCTGGCAGATGTGAGGTTATCCATTTTGGTAGGAATAACAGCAAAAGGGATTATTATTTAAATGATAAAATATTAAAACATGCTGCTGTGCATAGGGACCTGGGTGTCCCAGTGCATGAGTCGCAAAAAGTTGGTTTACAGGTGATTAAGAAGGCAAATGGAGTTTTGTTCTTCATTGCAAGAGGGATGGAATTTAAGACTAGGGAGGTTATGCTGCAACTGGTGAGGTCACACCTGGAGTAGTGTGTTCAGTTTTGGTCTCCTTACCTAAGAAAGGATATACTGGCGCTGGAGGACGTGCAGAGGAGATTCACTAGGTTAATCCCAGAGTTGAGGGCGTCGGATTATGAGGAGAGGTTGAGTAGACTGGGACTGTACTTGTTGGAATTTAGAGGAGGGGGGGGGGGGGGGGGGATCTTATAGAGACATATAAAATTATGAAAGGAATAGATAGGATAGATGTGGGCAGGTTTTTCCACCGGCAGGTGAAATCGGAACTAGTGGGCATAGCCTCAAAATAAGGGGAAGTCTTCACCCAAAGGGTTGTGAATTTATGGAATTCCCTGCCCAGTGAAGCAGTTGAGGCTCCTTCATTAAATGTTTTCAAGATAAAGATAGATAGTTTTTTTTGAAGAATAAAGGAATAAAGGGTTATGGTGTTCGGGCAGGAAAGTGGAGCTGAGTCCACAGAAGATCAGCCATGATCTAATTGAATGGCGGAGCAGGCTCAAGGGGCCAGATGGCCGACTCCTGCTCCTAGTTCTTATTATGTAAACAAGCACAGTCATCCGCACTTTGCTACGATCAGCTAAGACCACTCTGCTCCCCCTGCCCAACCATCCCCAATCATTATAAGAACTGGTTAAAAACTTTCCTACCATTCTCAATGAAAACAAAATGTATGTAAACAAGAAAACATTTCTCAGCCACTTGTAAATATCCCCAAAGAACAGTGTTGCATCAGTTAACTAACATTACACAAGATTACCTGAGCTGCAGCTATCAAGCTGGCTGCAACTGAGTTTTAGTTAGTTAACCCTGTCCGTGGGTAATGTGCAAGTTAATGAGTCTGCAATTTAAACAGTTTCATTTCGCTCCCATTGATATCTGAGACACATCTCACCATTGTATTAATACCACCTCCCCTGATCACATCTCCGAAGCAGACCCTCGACATCACAAACCATCAGGCAACTAACCAGGGAGTCACGTCGTTGTTGACTTTAGATGGGTCCGTTTTTATCCAATGTGTGATGGAGGGTTTCCTGACGCAGTATGTAGATAGGCCAACGAGAGGCGAGGCCGTATTGGATTTGGTGCTGGGTAATGAACCAGGACAGGTGTTAGATTTGGAGGTAGGTGAGCACTTTGGTGATAGTGACCACAATTCGATTACGTTTACTTTAGTGATGGAAAGGGATAGTATATACCGCAAGGCAAGAGTCATATCTGGGGGAAAGGCAATTGTGATGCAATGAGGCAAGACTTAGGATGCATCAGATGGAGAGGAAAACTGCAGGGGATGGGCACAATGGAAATGTGGAGCATGTTCAAGGAACAGCTACTGCGTGTCCTTGATAAGTATGTACCTGTCAGGCAGGGATGAAGTGGTCGAGCGAGGGAACCATGGTTTACTAAAGCAGTTGAAACACTTGTCAAGTGGAAGGAGGAGGCTTATGTAATGATGAGACATGAAGGTTCAGTTAGGGCGCTTGAGAGTTAAAAGTTAGCCAGGAAGGACCTAAAGAGAGAGCTAGGAAGGATCTAAAGAGAGAGCTAAGAGCCAGGAGGGGACATGAGAAGTCTTTGGCAGGTAGGATCAAGGATAACCCTAAAGCTTTCTATAGATATGTCAGGAATAAAAGAATGACTAGGGTAAGACTAGGGCCAGTCAAGGACAGTAGTAGGAAGTTGATGGTGGAGTCCGAGGAGATAGGAGAGGTGCTAAATGAGTATTTTTCGTCAGTATTCACACAGGAAAAAGACAATGTTGTCGAGAATACTGAGATATAGGCTACTAGACTAGAAGGGCTTGAGGTTCATAAGGAGGAGGTGTTAGTGATTCTGGAAAGTGTTCAAATAGATAAGTGCCCTAGGCCGGATGGGATTTATCCTAGGATTCTCTGGGAAGCTAGGGAGAAGATTGCTGAGCCTTTGATCTTTAAGCCATCTTTGTCTACAGGAATAGTGCCAGAAGACTGGAGGATAACAAATGTTGTCCCCTTGTTCAAGAAGGGGAGTAGAGACAACCCCGGTAACTATAGACCAGCGAGCCTTACTTCTGTTGTGGGCAAAGTCTTGGAAAGGTTTATAAGAGATCGGATGGATAATCATCTGGAAAGGAATAATTTGATTAGAGATAGTCAACACGGTTTTGTGAAGGGTAGGTCGTGCCTCACAAACCTTATTGAGTTCTTTGAGAAGGTGACCAAACAGGTGGATGAGGGTAAAGCAGTTGATGTGGTGTACATGGATTTCAGTAAAGCGTTTGATAAGGTTCCCCATGGTAGGCTATTGCAGAAAATACAGAGGCATGGGTTTCAGGGCGATTTTGCAGTTTGGATCAGAAATTGGCTAGCTGGAAGACGACAAAGGGTGGTGGTTGATGGGAAATGTTCAGACTGGAGTCCAATTACTAGTGGTGTACCACAAGGATCTGTTTTGGGGCCATTGCTGTTTGTCATTTTTATAAATGACCTGGAGGAGGGCGTAGAAGGATGGGTGAGTAAATTTGCAGATGACACTAAAGTCGGTGGAGTTGTGGACAGTGCAGAAGGATGTTACAAGTTACAGAGGGACATACATAAGCTGCAGAGCTGGGCTGACAGGTGGCAAATGGAGTTTAATGCAGAAAAGTGTGAGGTGATTCATTTTGGAAGGAATAACAGGAATGCAGAGTACTGGGCTAATGGGAAGATTCTTGGTAGTGTGGATGAGCAGAGAGATCTCGGTGTCCATGTACATAGATCCCTGAAAGTTGCCACCCAGGTTGAGAGGGTTGTTAAGAAGGCATATGGTGTGTTAGCTTTTATTGCTAGAGGAATTGAGTTTCGGAGCCATGAGGTCAATTTTGCAGTTGTACAAAACTCTGGTGCGGCCGCATTTGGAGTATTGCGTGCAGTTCTGGTCGCTGCATTATAGGAAGGATGTGGAAGCATTGGAAAGGGTGCAGAGGAGATTTACCAGGATGTTGCCTGGTATGGAGGGAAGAACTTATGAGGAAAGGCTAAGGGACTTGAGGCTGTTTTCGTTAGAGAGAAGGTTAAGAGGTGACTTAATTGAGGCATACAAGCTGATCAGAGGATTAGATAGGGTGGACAGTGAGAGCCTTTTTCCTCGGATGGTGATGTCTAGCATGAGGGGACATAGCTTTAAATTGAGGGGAGATAGATGTAGGACAGATGTCAGAGGTAGGTTCTTTACTCAGAGAGTAGTAAGGGCGTGGAATGCCCTGCCTGCAACAGTAGTGGACTCACCAACACTAAGGGCATTTAAATGGTCATTGGATAGACATATGGATGGTAAGGGAATAGTGTAGATGGGCTTTAGAGGGGTTTCACGGTCGGCACAACATCGAGGGTCGAAGGGCCTGTACTGCGCTGTAATGTTCTATGTTCTATGATTTCTACCCATAGTGTGCCATCCGATGCAGTGCAGATCTCTTTCTAGACGCTTGTCCTCTGAAAGGCTCACAGTAATGCCAAGATGTTTGAGTTCCTCTGCTGCCTGCTGTGCTGATGAAAAGCACTTGCTTCCCTCCTCGCAATGGACTCTCAGCATCGTGGGACCAGTTGTTTGGAATCTTATGTTCTTCTCACTGAACTGCTTCTTCAAATCTGTATATCGGTGTCTTTTCCGCTGCACAGCTGGCGACTAGTCCTGATCTAGCGTGATTGCCCTTCCCTTGAATTGGAGGTTTTTCTCACCCAAGCCTTGGTAAGAACATACTGTTGCATCTGGAAGTTGAGAAAATTCACCATGAATTTTCATGAACTCACTTGAGCATATGACCAACACGAGGGGACATAGCTTTGAATTGAGGGGTAGTAGATATAGGACAGATGTCAGAGGCAGTTTCTTTACTCAGAGAGTAGTAGGGGTGTGGAACGCCCTGCCTGCAACAATAGTAGACTCGCCAAATTTAAGGGCATTTAAGTGGTCACTGGATAGACATATGGATGAAAATGGAATAGTGTAGGTCAGATAGGCTTCAGATGGTTTCACAGGTCGGCGCAACATCGAGGGCCGAAGGGCCCGTACTGCGCTGTAATGTTCTATGTTCTATAATATCTTGGGGGGTGGATTACCATCCAACAGTGTTGATGTAGTGATCTATGAGCCCTTTCTTGTAGTGAAAATCAACCAGGAGCTTAAGTAGGTCCTAGAGAAAGTTTTCGGCCCACTGGATAATGACTTCGCCTTCTGAGTTTTCTCCATAAATTCACAGGTTCTTCGTGAAATTACCGAGATGTACACATCTGTCCTCAAACTGCCTGTCTCTCCAGAGTAAATAAAAGAGTAGCCTATCACTGCTATCCTCAACTATACTAATTCTGTTCTCAGATTCCATAATGTTCATTCCCAAACCACTGACAGTTTATTCCAGTTCGGAGATCGAATTATTCATTATCCCAAGAGCATCATTTACTTCTTTTCTGAATTTTCTCAGGTCAATCAGGATAGTGCCCAGCTCGGGCTGAATGTGATGTTCGAGCGGGCCCATTGCTGTCATGTGGAGACGGACTGTGCTTTCTCCCTTCTTTATTTCTGTCATCCCAGAGCATTTTTGACTCATTTCTCTTCGGTCTCAAACTTTCTCTCATTCTGTGACGATATCCACAGTATGTTGGGATGACTTAACTAGTGTTTGGAGGTGGACTCTTCTTGAAGGGGAACAGAGAAACACACAGGAGGCAGCCATTCGGTCTCGTTTTTGCGTCTTTATAAAAGTACTTTTTAAACAGTTCAGTATATGTTTGGTGAGCCAGTGAAATTACAGCTTAATTAATATCGCTCATGCGTAAGTCACATCATTGTGACAATGCCAAGAGTGCTCTTTTAAAATTAATTTGGGTGCAGCTGGCAAGGCTAGCATTTATCCCATTCTTTGTTGCCCGTAGAAATGATGGTGGGGCGTTTCTTGAAACACTGCAGACCAAGTAGGGTAGGTGCCCCCAGTGCTGGTAGATAAGGAGTTCCAGGATAGGTAGCACAGTTGCTTCACAGCTCCCAAGGTCCCAGGTTCGATTCCCGGCTTGGGTGACTGTCTATGTGGAGTCTGCACGTTCTCCCAGTGTCTGCGTGGGTTTCCTCCGGGTGCTCCGGTTTCCTCCCACAAGTCCCGAAAGACGTATTGTTAGGTAATTTGGACATTCTGAATTCTCCCGCTGTATACCCGAACAGGCACCAGAGTGTGGTGACTAGGGGCTTTACACAGTAACTTCATTGCAGTATTAATGTAACCCTACTTGTGACAATAAAGATTGTTAATAACCTTGTGATGATGGAGTAATGTTGATATATGTTCATGTCAGAGTTGTGTGTGTCTTAAGAGGAGAACATGAAAGTATTCTTCTGGGTGATGGAGGTTGCAGAATCAAGAGTGTTACCAAAGAAGATTTGGTGAATTAGAGAAGCCTTGTAGATAATGCATACTGAATCACAGCAGTGGACGGTGCAGTGCATGGATTAGGTGGTGAATGGGGCACTAATCAAGGACACCAATCAAGCAGACTATTTTATTCTCAATGGTGTTAAGCTTTTGGAGCATTATTACACACCTATCCAGTTAAGTGAAAATAATTCCATCACAGCCCTAACTGGTACATTATAGATAATAGAGATATTTCTGGGAGTCATAATGTGAGCCACTTGCATAATAGACAGCCTCGGAGCTGCTCAATTAGCCACGGCATTTATATTGCTGGACCAGTTCAGTTTCTAGCCATGCCAGGATGTTAATGATGAGGATTCAGTGATGGTAGTACCATTCAGCACCATGGGGAGGTGGTTAGATTCTTTTTGGAAATGGTTATTGATTAACTAGTTGCGACAAACCTGGATACATGTGAACATGCATTGCTTTATTACTGGAGTGTTAACTCATTGTATAGACAATATTTCCAGCAGGATCAAATATATTATTATTTATCTAAATATTCTGAACACTTGAGCATAATTTCTGACACTCAGCTGATTAGTAGTCAGCAGGATTACTTACCTTTTTCTCTAAAAGGATCAACTTGAAGAGAATTATAGTCTGTAAAACAAAAAAAAAAGCATTCTTTATTGCAGGACCATTCAAATGCTGATTTTACAAGAAAAATGACAACAAAGTACAAAACTTGCATTTGCATAGCACCTTTAGCAAAGTAAACAATTCCAACACACTTCACAGGAGCGTAAAATAGTCACTGAGTCAAAGGAGGAAACAATAAGACAGGTGACCAAAAGATTGGCCAAAGATAAGTTTTATGGAGGATCTTAAATGCAGTGCACTTTGGGAGCACAACAGAACATATTTCAACAGATTTGGGCTGAAATTTAAGAGAGCACCTTTAACAAAAACAAAGACATGAAGAAAACTGATAAGTGAGGCCACAGGCAACTTTGAGGGATATGTTGTGGGGACAGGATCAGAAGCTGTATCTTACTTATTTTTTTCTTTTTTCTTTTATAAATTTAGATTACCCAATTATTTTTTCCAATTAAGGGGCAATTTAGTGTGGCCAATCCACCTACTCTGCACATTTTTGGGTTGTGGGGGCAAAACCCACGCAGACACGGGGAGAATGTGCAAACTCCACACAGACAGTGACCCAGAGCCGGGATCGAACCTGGGACCTCAGCGCCGTGAGGCGGTTGTGCTAACCACTAGGCCACCGTGCTGCCCTTATCTTACTTATTTAATGCAAATTAAATAATCTATATCTATATTTAACTGTATAGGAATAATGGGCTATAAGCTATACACATAAATACACTGTGGTGTCACCAGGGGCTGTCTACTGCAAGGAAAGAACTTTCCTCCAGTTTCTGGACAACAGCTTTGCCTCTCAGGATGGCCAGAGAAAGTCACGTGGCAAACTGACCAGGAATCAGTACAAGGATCAGCTGTGCAGCCTGATCAGACTATATAAGCAGAGTAATGTTGATATATGTTCATGTCAGAGTTGTGTGTGTCTTAAGAGGAGAACATGAAAGTATTCTTCTGGGTGATGGAGGTTGCAGAATCAAGAGTGTTACCAAAGAAGATTTGGTGAATTAGAGAAGCCTTGTAGATAATGCATACTGAACCACAGCAGTGGACGGTGCAGTGCATGGATTAGGTGGTGAATGGGGCATCCTACTAGCAGAGAAGCTCATTTGCTGTGTGTAAAGTGAGGAGGCTGCCTTGGAGAGTCTTGCTGTCACTGCTCTTCCAGGAATGCGTACCCTGAAGAAGTACTGCTCTTCTCTTCCACTAACCACCTTCAGTGCTTTCCATTTCTCTCTTATTGTTGGACACGGTATTTACCAAGACTCGCTTCCACAGCCATATTTCCTTCCTCAGTGACTGTCTTCATCTCCGACTTACCCCACGGGCATTTCAACTTAAATTCCATCCTACATGTAACCTCCAGGATATACAACATTCTTCCAACTGCTGCTCTCGCCGCATCCTGAAAGCCACACTTAGTGCCATGCGCCGCCACATGAAGACACTCAACATCTCTCTCCAGCAGCACCATCTTACTCTCTCTCAAAGCTGTCCCTGTCTCCAGTTTCATTTCATCCTTTGCATCTTTCAACACCTTCACAAGAATCTTTTCCTGTTTCTTGCAGATGTTAAGGAACGCAAGCTTCAACAACTCATCAACACCACTGCCCATCCTAGGCTCACCACCAGTCCCAATCCCTCGTACCCCATTTCTGCCAGCCCTTGCCACGTGTTCACCATACCCTTCGATCTTCCCTCTCTGAGGCTGAGCGTGCTGTTCTCAGCAAACGACTCAGCTTTGTACCCTTACGTCCCCATCTCAATGAATTCTGGGCTCGACATGATGCTGAACTCTTCTTTCGTCACCTTTGTCTCCGTGCCCACTTCTTTGGGCAAGAGTGCTCCCCCCCGTTCCACTGATCCTTTCATATGCCTCCAACATTCTGCCTCCAAGTGGACCCCCCCGCCCCCCCCTTGCCGGTACAATTACCTGCCCTCGATCTTTTCATTGAGAACTGTCGACGGGTCATTGGCTGTCTTAATTTTACTGCCCCCCTCACCCATTCCAACCTCTCTCCTTCCGAACTTTCTGCTTTTCACTCCGTCAGGTCTAACCCCGACTTTGTCATCAAACTTGCTGACAAAGGGGGTGCTGTTGTCGTCTGGCGCACTGACCTCTACCTCGCAGAGGCTGAGCCTCTCAGATACTTCCTCTTACCTCCCGCTGGACCATGACCAGACCACTGAACATCAAGCCATTATCTCCAACGCCGTCAGTGACCTCATTTCCTCCGGATGCCTTCCCCCTACAGCTTCCAACCTCAGTCTGCCAACTCCGGACAGCCTGCTTTTACCTACTTCCCAAAATCCACAAAAAGGACTGTCCCGGCAGGCCCATTGTGTCAGCGTGCTCCCGCCCCACCGAACTTATTTCTTCTTATCTTGACTCCATCCTCACTCCTCTGGTCCATTCCCTCCCCACCTACATCCGGGATTCCTCTGATGCACTGCGACATATTGACAGCTTCCAGTTCGCGGGCCCTAACCGCATCCTATTTACCATGGATGTGCAATCTCTTTACACCTCCACCCCACACCAGGATTGCCTGAGAGCTCTTCGCTTTTTCCTCGAAAGGAGGCCCGGACAATTCCCATCCACCACCACTCTCCTCCGCCTGGCTGAACTCGTTCTATCACTCAGCAACTTCTCCTTTAACTCATCTCACTTTCAAAAGTGCAGAAATGGGTACCGCATGAGTCCGAGTTACACTTGTCTTTTTATGGGGTATTTTTGTGGCCTACCCGGGTCCCCTCCCTCAACTCCTTTACCAGTACATTGATGACTATTTTGGTGCAGCTTCATGCTCTAGTCCGGACCTGGAAAAATTTATCAACTTCGCTTCCAGTTTGAATCCCTCCACCACTTTCACCTGGCCCATCTCAGACACTTCCCTTCCCTTCCTTGATCTTTCTGTCTCCATTTCCGGCAATAGACTATCTACTCATATCCACTATAAGCCCACTGACTCACGCAGCTATCTGGGCTGCAGCTCTTTGCACCCTACACCATGTAAGGACTCCATCCCTTTCTCTCAGCTCCTTCGCCTCTGATGTATTTGTTCCGATGATGCCACTTTCCAAAATGGTGCTTCGAAAATGTGTTCAGCTTTGACAAAGGGTCATCTGGACTCGAAATGTTAGCTCTTTTCTCTCCCTACAGATACTGCCAGACCTGTTGAGATTTTCCAGTATTTTCTCTTTAGTTGCTGTGTTTAAAGTTTGGCTCAAGGAAGAGCTAGTAATTATTTCCTTTTTTTCTGTTTTGGTGAGTGTCTGAAGACCTGTAAATAAACATTAACCTTT
This sequence comes from Scyliorhinus canicula, assembly GCF_902713615.1. Classification (NCBI taxonomy): domain Eukaryota; kingdom Metazoa; phylum Chordata; class Chondrichthyes; order Carcharhiniformes; family Scyliorhinidae; genus Scyliorhinus; species Scyliorhinus canicula. The sequence goes on from NC_052155.1 coordinate 191,778,948, forward strand.
TATATTGTATCTGGATAGCCCCATCTAATGCAATCCCGATATCCTGGTGACATCACAACACAAACATTGGTATATACACACACACACGCTTATATATTAGAGATAAAAATAAATAATCTGAATAATTTTGCATGAAATGCACAGGGGTTCCTTCTTGGCACAGGAAGCATACTTGTATACTGTTGCCTGCAATAACCCGTTCCTTCATGCATCTTGGATAACCACATGTGCAGAAGTGCTTCCAGTTGCTCAAATTTGAACTCAAGTTTTCTGAAATGGAGTGGTTGGAGTCCCTGCAAGATATATGGGAGGCTGAACATTTTCTCAGTTGCATTGTCGAGGAGGCCGTCACTAGAAAGATACAGAGCTTTCAAGGTACCAGGATTATGGAATGAAACAGGGTAGACCACCCAGCATCGACGTAGGCATCGGGGATCACAAAGGCACACCCAGCTCCACTGACGTTACAAAGGCCTCATTGCTAACATTTAGGGCTTGTGCCAAAATTGGGAGAGCTTGTCCTGAGACAAGTAAAGAAACAGCCCGACATAGTCATATTCACTGAATCATGCCTTACAGACAATGTTCCAGACACTACCATCATCACACCTGCACATGCCCTGTCCCACGAGCAGAATAGACCCATCAGAGGTGGCGGCAGTGGTATACAGTCGGAAGGGAACTGCCTGCGAGTCCTCAAAATCGACTCTGGACATCATGAAATCTCACGGCATCAGGTCAAACATGGGCAAGGATACCTCAGGCTGATTATCACCTACAACCGCCCCCCCCCCCCCCCCCCCCCCCCCCCCCCACCGATGAAGCAATACTCCTCCATGTTCCAGCAGGGGGCAGCAGAGCAGAGATTCTGATTGGCTGTTCCGGGGAGATTTGCATACGTGCAGTGCGGTAAGTTGAAGGTGCACCTGCATCAGTGACCCAAGGTGTTCGACGGAAGTCAAGCACCCGAGACACTACACGTGTAGTGTCTCCCACCCGCCCTCCTCCTCTAACCTAATAATAAGACCCATTGGGGTGAGCAGGTGAGTGCTTTATTACATTATTATTTTACTTTTTCTTATTTGTTAACCAGAACTACATTGAAAAAGACTATAGCAGAGGTACCCAAGTTTCTTTTTTTTAAACTGAAATTTATACAAAGTAATAAATTAATTAACTAATCAGAGATGGCTGGGCAGGTGATGTGCTGTAGCTGTATGATGTGGGAGCTGGCTGTTCCCCTTGTGAATGGCAATGACCACATCTGCAGCAAGTGTTGGTTGCTGGGAGAACTCCGGCTCAGAGTTGATGATCTGGAATCTGAGCTTCAAACACTGCGGCACATCCGGGAGGGGGAGAGTTACCTGGACACTTTGTTTCAGGAGGCAGTCACACCTGGGAGATTAAGTAATTCACATTCAGTAAGTGATCAGGGACTTCAGAGTGTGACTGTTAGTGAGGCAGGCAGGGGGAACCTGAGTTCAGGAGTGCAGGAGCCTCAGCCCTTGACCTTGTCCAACAGGTATGAGACTCTTGCTCCCTGTATGGATGAGGAAAAGGGCTCTGGACAGGATGAGCCAGCTGACCACGGTACAATGGTGCAGAAGGCCATTCAAGAGGGGGGAGTAAAAAGACAAGTAGTTGTTATAGGGGATTCTATAATTAGGGGGACAGATAGTATCCTATGCAAGCCGGATCGGGAGTCTCGCATGGTGTGTTGCCTGCCCGGTGCCAGGGTGCGGGACATCTCTGACCGGCTTGAAAGGATATTGGAGCGGGAGGGGGAGGATCCAGTTGTTTTGGTCCACGTTGGGACTAACAACATAGGTAAAGCTAGGGTGGAGGACCTGTTTGGGGACTATCAAGCACTAGGAAGAAAATTGAAATGCAGGTCCTCAAAGGTCATAATCTCCGGATTACTGCCCGAGCCACGTGCCAATTGGCATAGGGACAAGAAAATTAGGGAAGTAAACACGTGGCTAAGGGATTGGTGTGGGAAAGAGGGATTCCACTTCATGGGACATTGGCATCAGTTTTGGAACCGGGGGGATCTGTACCGTTGGGACGGTCTCCACCTGAACCGATCTGGAACCAGTGTTCTAGCGAAGAGGATAAATAGGGTGGTCAGTAGGACTTTAAACTTCTGAGTTGGGGGGAAGGGTAAGTGAAAGCAACAGGGAGCATGGAGTTAAATGCCAAGATACGCAGGAGGATAACATGTAGGCAGGTGGATTTAAGCTTGAGGCAGACTAGGAATTCAACAAAAAGGAAGGATAACTTTGGACATCTTAGGACTTCCAATATCTGTAATGATAAGAAAGTTAGCATTAAGGCACTTTACCTGAATGCTCGTAGCATTTGTAACAAAGTAGACGAACTAATGGCACAGATCATCGTGAATGATTATGATGTGGTAGGCATCACAGAGACATGGCTGCAGGGGGTTCAGGACTGGCAGTTAAACATCCAAGGATATACAACCTATCGAAAAGACAGGGAGGTGGGCCGAGGGGGTGGGGTTGCCTTGTTAGTTAAGAACAAAATTAAATCTATGGCACTAAACGACATAGGGTCGGATGATGTGGAGTCTGTGTGGGTAGAATTGAGGAACCACAAAGGCAAAAAAACCATAATGGGAGTTATGTACAGACCTCCTAACAGTGGTCAGGACCAGGGGCGCAACATGTACCGGGAAATAGAAAAGGCATGTCAGAAAGGCAAGGTCACGGTGATCATGGGGGACTTCAATATGCAGGTGGATTGGGTAAATAACGTAGCCAGTGGATCCAAAGAAAAGGAATTCATGGAATGCTTACAAGATGGCTTTTTGGAACAGCTTGTCATGGAGCCCACAAGGGAGCAGGCTATTCTGGACCTAGTGCTATGTAATGAACCAGACTTTATAAAAGATCTTAAAGTAAGGGAACACTTAGGAAGCAGCGATCATAATATGGTTGAGTTCAGTCTGCAGTTTGAAAGAGAGAACGCAAAATCGGATGTAATGGTGTTACAGTTAAATAAAGGTAATTGTGAGGGCATGAGAGAGGAACTGGTGAAAATCGATTGGAAGCAGACCCTAGTGGGGAAGACAGCAGAGCAAAAATGGCAGGAGTTTGTATGCATAATTGAGGACACTGTACAGAGGTTCATCCCCAAGAAAAGAAAGATTATCCGGGGAGGGATTAGACAGCCATGGCTGACAAAGGAGGTCAGGAAATGTATCAAAGAAAAAGAGAGATCCTATAAAGTGGCCAAAAGCACTGGGAAATCAGAAGATTGGGAAGGCTACAAAAACAAACAGAGGTTAACAAAGAGACAAATAAGGAAGGAGAGGATCAAATATGAAGGCAGGCTAGCCAGTAATATAAGAAATGATAGTAAAAGTTTCTTTCAATACATAAGAAACAAACGACAGGCCAAAGTAGACATTGGGCCATTTCAAACTGATTCCGGAAGGCTAGTGATGGGAGACGAGGAAATGGCTGGAGAACTTAATAAGTACTTTGCATCTGTCTTCACAGTGGAAGACATGAGTAATATCCCAAAAATTATAGAGGGTCAGGGGGCTGAGTTGAGTATGGTTGCCATTACAAAAGAGATGGTGCTAAAAAAGCTAAAAGGTCTGAAAATTGACAAATCTCCTGGCCCCGATGGGCTACACCCTAGAGTTCTGAGGGAGGTTGGCTGAAGAAATAGCCATGATGTGGAGATGCCGGCGTTGGACTGGGGTGAGCACAGTAAGAAGTCTTACAACACCAGGTTAAAGTCCAACAGGTTTGTTTCAAACACGAGCTTTCGGAGCACGGCTCCTTCTTCAGGTGAATGGAAAGGCTTGTTCCAGAAATGTTTATATAGACACAGTCAGAGATGCCCCGGAATGCGAGCACCTGCAGGCAATCAAATCATCAAAGATGCAGAGAGAGAGGTAACTCCAGGTTAAAGAGGTGTGAAATAGCGGAAGCGTTGGTTGAGATCTTTCAAAAATCACTGGAGTCAGGGAAAGTCCCGAACGATTGGAAGATCGCTGTTGTAACCCCCTTGTTCAAGAAAGGATCAAGACAAAAGATGGAAAATTATAGGCCAATTAGCCTAACCTCGGTTGTTGGTAAAATTCTAGAATCGATCGTTAAGGATGAGATTTCTAAATTCTTGGAAGAGCAGGGTCGGATTAGAACAAGTCAACATGGATTTAGTAAGGGGAGGTCGTGCCTGACGAACCTGTTAGAATTCTTTGAGGAGGTGACAAGTAGGTTAGACCAGGGAAACCCAGTGGATGTGGTCTATCTGGATTTCCAAAAGGCCTTTGATAAGGTGACACACAGGAGGCTGCTGAGTAAGGTGAGGGCCCATGGTGTTCGAGGTGAGCTACTGGCATGGGTTGAGGATTGGCTATCTGACAGAAGGCAGAGAGTTGGGATAAAAGGTTCTTTTTCGGAATGGCAGCCGGTGACCAGCGGTGTCCCACAGGGTTCAGTGTTGGGGCCGCAGCTGTTCACCATATATATTAATGATCTGGATGAAGGGACTGGGGGCATTCTAGCTAAGTTTGCCGATGATACAAAGTTAGGTGGTCAGGCAGGTAGTGCTGAGGAAGTGGGGAGGCTGTAGAAGGATCTAGACAGTTTGGGAGAGTGGTGCAGGAAATGGCTGATGCAATTCAACGTGAGAAAATGTGAGGTCTTGCACTTTGGAAAAAAGAATCCAAGCATAGACTACTTTCTAAACGGTGAGAAAATTCATAATGCCAAAGTACAAAGGGATCTGGGAGTGCTAGTCGAGGATTCCCTAAAGGTAAACATGCAGGTTGAATCTGTGATTAAGAAAGTGAATGCAATGTTGTCATTTATCTCAAGAGGGTTGGAATATAAAAGCAGCGATGTGCTACTGAGCCTTTATAAGGCTCTGGTTAGGCCTCATTTGGAGTACTGTGTCCAGTTTTGGGCCCCCCATCTCAGGAAGGACATACTGGCACTGGAGCGTGTCCAGCGGAGATTCACGCGGATGATCCCTGGAATGGCGGGTCTAACATATGATGAACGGCTGAGGATCCTGGGATTGTATTCATTGGAGTTTAGAAGGTTAAGGGGAGATCTAATAGAAACTTACAAGATAATACATGGCTTAGAAAGGGTGGACGCAAATAAACTGTTTCCGTTAGGCGAGGAGACGAGGACCCGTGGGCACAGCCTTAGAATTAGAGGGGGTAAATTCAGAACAGAAATGCGGAGACATTTCTTCAGCCAGAGAGTGGTGGGCCTGTGGAATTCATTGCCGCGGAGTGCAGTGGAGGCCGGGACGCTAAATAGCTTCAAGGCAGAGATAGATAAATTCTTGATGTCGCGAGGAATTAAGGGCTACAGGGAGAATGCTGGTAGGTGGAGTTGAAACGCCCATCAGCCATGATTGAATGGCGGAGTGGACTTGATGGGCCGAATGGCCTTACTTCCACTCCTATGTCTTATGGTCTTATGTTGAACACCAATTGGAAGAAGCACAGAGTGCAACATGCACAGAATGCATTCTGGATGGGGTACGGTCACCGTCCGAGGACAAGGATAGACTATTTAGGACTGAGATAAGGAAAACTTTCTTCACCAACAGTGGTGAGCCTGTGGAATTCTCTTTCACAGAAAGCAGTTGAGGCTAAAATATTAGCTGTTTTTAAAAGGAGTTAAGATATAGCTCTTGGAGTAAAGGGATCAAAGGATATGGGGAGAGGGGGGGGGGGGGGGGGGAAGAAAGAGTGGGAACAGGTTACCAAGTTGGATAACCAGCCATGACCATAATGAATGGCAGAGCAGGCTCAAAGGACCGAATGGCCTCCTCCTGCTATTATTTTCTATGTCCATCATCTTGGTAGTACCATCACTGACCAAGTTGGCCAAGACCTGAAGGACATAACTGCTAAATTTAGTCCATGGCACATGGCGAGGGAACCAATGAAAGGAAAAAACAAATCGATCTTGTCTGCACAAATCTACTGTCGCAGATGCATCTGTCTATGACAATATTGGTAGGAATGACCACTCTGCCGTCCTGATGAAGTCCTGTATTCACATTTGGAATTCTTCCCATCATGTCATGTGGCACCATCACGTCATGTGGCACTATCACAATGCCAATTGTTTACTAACGGATCTAGCAGCTCAAAACTGGACATTCCTGAAGCACTGTGGGTCATCAGCAGAATTGTATTCAAGCAGAATCTGTGACCCAAATCTACTGTTACTATCAAAGCTGTGGGATCAACCCCGTTTCAATAAAGAGTGCAGGATGACATGCCAGGAACAACAGCTGGCATTCCTAAAAATGAGGTACCAACCTGATGACATTGAAATAGAACGATACAGCGCAGTACAGGCCCTTTGGCCCTCGATGTTGCACCGACATGGAAAAAATCTAAAGGCCATCTAACCTACACTATGCCCTTATCATCCATATGCTTATCCAATAAATTTTTTAATGCCCTCAATGTTGACATTTGCATGCCAAACAGCAGAAACAAAATGCTATCGAGCAGTTTCACATTCAATGGAGCAGATCTTAGAGAGGGCTATGGCTTAAATAATAAATAGGCCAGCAGAGGTATGCAGGTATTGTTTAGCAACTGGCGCTTTGTAAGGTAGAAGCTTTTAACTTCTACTTTAGCTCATTTGATTGCAGTTGGAGATAGGTAGCAGGAGAGAAGGCCGCTTTCATAGCTCTTCTAGAAGCCGTTGGTTTTAGAAGGCTAAAGAGGGAACATTTAAAAAAACTCTTTTTACATGTGGGCATTACTGGCGAGACCAGCAATTGTTGCCCATCCCTAATTTCCCTTATGAAGGTGGTGATGATGAGCTATCTTCTTGAATCTCTGCAGTCCACGTGGTATAGGTACGCCCACTGTGCCGTTAGGGATGGAGTTTCAGGATGTTTCCCCAGTGACAGTGAAGGAACGACGATATATCTCCAAGTCAGGGTGGTGAGTGACTTGGAACGAAACCTCCAGGTGATGGAGTTCACAGGTATCTGCTGCTATTGTCCTTCTGGATGGTAGTGTTCATGGGTTTAGAAGGTGCTGCCTAAGGAACTTTGGTGAGTTCTTGCAGTGCATCTTGTAGATTGCCTTTCGGCAATGACCAAAGTTTTAGGTGAGAAGCTGGTTCTGCAATAAATTTTTTTTAAGGTTAATGGGGGGGGGGGGGGCTGTTGGGTTACTTACTGGGATAGGGTGGATACGTTGACTTGAGTAGGGTGATCATTGCTCGGCACAACGTCGAGGGCCGAAGGGCCTGTTCTGTGCTGTACTGTTCTATGTTCTATATGAGGCGCCCAGAATCATAACCGGGTGAAGTAATTATTTTACCTAATATACTATGCGGCCCTTTGTGAATTGTGAATTTCTGAATGTGGCCCTTGCACGGAAAAGTTTGCCCACCCCTGGTTTAAGGGGTAATTGTAAGATTTTTTGGGTGTGAGGTTAAAGATTTTAATACTGTGTTAATAATAAAGTTTTGTTTTAAAAACACCAAATCCCTATTTCTCCGGCAATCACTTCTGGAGTGAAGTATTCTTTCCACCCAGTCTTACAAAATAAACTAAAATATTTGGGTTTCGGCCCATTATCCGGGGTCTGGTCTGGGTCGGAATAATTTTGGTTCCTTCAATGGCTGCTACCGATAATTGGCACCCCTTCGTCACCAGCTTTGATGGAGTGGAATTTTTAGCTTCTTAATCCTTTTCGGATATCTGCCCACAGATTGATGATTTTTCTGTTTCTTTTAAACTTCTTTGGGAGTCTGCTAGCGTGGTTCCGCCCTCCTCATCGTTAGTTTCTAAAAAAAAGGATAGGTTTGCAGACCACAAAGGTAGAAACAAACAAGAGCTTTATTGGAAAGGTGTTTACTTTACAGCCTGTTAGGATAGACTGCCTGCGCAAATGGCCGATGACATCATCAATGTGTCACATGGTCACAAGTCCACTCTTGCTCCAATTAGGACCAAGTATGAGTACACAACAGACCCGACAGGTAGATACTCGGAGGGTGTTTTCCTTTGTACGGAAGTCTAGAACTCGGGGCCAAAGTTTAAAAGTAAGGGGTCTGCCATTTAAGACAGAGATGAGAAGGTATTTTTCTCTCAGAGGGTCATCAGACTTTGGAATTTTGTTCTCCAGAGAGCAGTACAGGCTGGGTCATTGAATAAATTTGGGGCTGAGAGAGGTAGATTTTTGATCGACAAGGGATAGGGGAAAGGCAAGAATGTGAAGTTAAGACCACAACCAGATCAGTTGTAATCTTATTGAATAGGAGGGTAGGCTCAAGGGGTCGAATGACCTACTCCTGATCTCATTTCTTAGATTTAGAAACTGAGGACTGTTTCCTTACAATAGAAAAGTTGAACAAAAGATTTAATAGACGTGTTCAAAATTATGATGGATTTTGATAGATTCAATAAGAAACTGTGTCCAGTGGCAGGAGCATTGATAACCAGAGAAGAGGGTTACCGTAATTGGCAAAAGGCCAGGGTGGAGATGAGCAGATTTTAAAAAAAGAAACCCAGCATGTTTTGGTGATCTGGAATGCACAGCTTGAATGGTAATAAAGATGATTCAATAATAACTTTCAAAAGAGATTTGGTTAAATTCTTCAGGGCAGGAATTTTCAGGATAATGGGCAAAAGCAGGGAAGTGGGACTAACTGGATTGCTCTTTCAAAGAGCCAGCAAAAACACAATGGGTCAAAAAGCCTCATTCTCTTATTCTACAAGAGGCAGAAAGTTTGGACAGGGGAATTCAAGAATTTACGCCAAAGCAGCGAAGGCATAACCATCAGTCGCAGAGCAAACAAACGAGATGGGGAGAAGCAAGGCTCAGGAAAGATTTAAATACAAGGATGAAATTTGGGTGTCGTGAACCAGTGGCTAATGTAGGGCTAATGAGGATAGGATTGATGAGCGAGCAGAACTTGAATATGGATATCTGAAGTGGGCTTTGGATTTACTCAAGCTTATGGAGGGTGGCAGATGAGAGCCAAGTGAGGCAAGCATTGGAATAGTCAAGTCTGGAAGTAACAAAAGCATGTTGAGCATTTCAGAGGCAGATATGCTGAGGAAAGATTAGATATGGGAAACGTTAGAGAGATGGAAAGAAACCATCCTGTTGAGGAATATGGGGACATATGTCCAGCCCAGGGTCAGGATGTCAGTCTGATTCCGCCTCAGGCAGCTGCCAGTTGCTAGGGAAAGGAATTTGTGTCAGGGCTGAAGAAAATGGTTTTGTTCTTCCACAAGAACACAAATTAGAAGCAGGCTATTCAGTCCATTGAGTCTGCTCTGCCATTTGACAAGTATATGGCTGATCATTACATCGACTCCACTTTCCCCTAATCCTGGATTCCTTTATCGCTCAAAGATCCACCTAAGTCAGTCTTGAATATATTCAATTACCCAGTTTCCACTGCTCTCTGAGGTAGAGAATTCCATAAACTAAAGACCTTCAAACTGGGTCCCCTAGTTCTAGACACTCCCACAAGGGGAAGCATCCACTGTGTCATGTCCCTTCAGGGTCATATATGTTCCAATAAGATCACCTTTAATTCTTCTAAACATCAACAGGTATAAGCCCATCTGCTCAACCTTGACAGAAATCAGTTGACTGAACCTTCATTGAACTGTTTCTAATACAACTATAAGGAGTACTCCAGATGTGATCTAACTAACGCCTTGCCCTGCACTGCACTGTTGCTGCAATGCTTCCCCAATTTTAAATTCAACTCCCTTGCAATAAAAGGCACAATTCACATTTGTCTTCCGAATCACTTGCTGTACCTACATTACAACTTTTTGATTTTTATATCCCAGGATACTCAAATGCCTCGGTTTTCTATTCTTCCTGTCAATATAGACAAGTTCACATAGTCCCACATTTTACTCCATCTGTAAATTTTACCCCAAATCACTTAACATATCTAAATTCCTTTGTGAATGCTTCATGTCATCTTGACAACTTACATTCCCATCTACCTTTGTGCCATCAGCAAATTTAGCAACCATACATTTCATCCCTTCATCCGTCCGTTTATCCAAATTCTTAATGATGTGGAGATGCTGGTGTTGGACTGGGGTGAGCACAGCAAGAAGTCTTACAACACCAGGTTAAAGTCCAACAGGTTTGTTTCAAACACTAGCTTTCGGAGCGCAGCTCCTTCCTCAGGTGAAGGACTTCTTACCACGTTCTTAATGTTTAGCTGAAGAACATTTAAGCTCATTTAGGTCTGGATGTTGGACGAGCAGTCTGACAACATAGAGATAGTAGTGGGCATCAAGAATGTGACAATGAGGTAGAACTGAGAAACAGGAGGGAGTAGAGGATAAATCTTCATGGGACTCAAGTGTAGGAGCGGAAAGAAAATCCACCGACTAAAACGGAGTAGGCAAGAGCCGACCCAGAGTTAGGTTGCTTAATTCAGCCAGAAAACAGGAGAAGGGTAGAAGATCTGTGCTTTTAGAACAATAAATATATTAAAGGAATGTATTTTTAACAAATTGATTACTTCTTCTTTATGACAAGTTTAGGAAAAATAAATGCTACAACTACTGTTCAGATTCTATTCTGCCTGCTTGTTCTTATCAAATAGCAATTTTGAATACTGAAATGTGTTTTTGGCTTCTATTGGACAGATAGCTGATGCAGAATATTTTACCTGACAGATGGACCAATAATGGGACACACCTGATCATCTTCAGCAACATCATGTACTTTTAAGGAACCTTTCATGTAACAATAAAGCAGGAGAAACTTTGAGAGGGAGAGAGAGAGAGAGAGAGAGAGAGAATGAAGCTGGTGAGGCGGTCAAAACCAGGAAATAAACAATAGGCATTGAGGAAAGAGGATGGTAACAAGATGGAAGGATTTACGAAAAGCATTCTGGAGTACAGATCTTTGATGGCTGAAGCTGGTACCAATCGTAGAAGAGACGCAAGGGACAACATGGAAGACTTACACAAGGATATGGAGGGTGAATACTGGGACATAGCACTGGGGAGGATTGCAATGAGAAAGAGTGGCACTGTGGGATTTATACCTTAGGATGAGTATTCCCAAGGTGACAATCTAAGGACAAGATTGCAAGAGAGAAGCTGTAACTTTTGGGTGAACTGGAGATTGTGGACAGAAATAATTGAGAGACTGGGAGATCTCTAACATTTAGTATATTATCATAGAATTTATCATAGAATTTACAGTGCAGAAGGAGGCCATTCAGCCCATCGAGTCTGCACCGGCTCTTGGAAAGAGCACCCTACCCAAGGTCAACACCTCTACCGTATCCCCATAATCCAGTAACCCCACCCAACACTAAGGGCAATTTTGGACACCAAGGGCTATTTATCATGGCCAATCCACCTAACCTGCACATCTTTGGACTGTGGGAGGAAACCGGAGCACCCGGAGGAAACCCACGCACACACGGGGAGGATATGCAGACTCGACACAGACAGTGACCCAAGCTGGAATCGAACCTGGGACCCTGGAGCTGTGAAGCAATTGTGCTATCCACAAGGCTACCATGATGCCCAGAATATCTTGAAAGTAAAGTCGTCAATTGCAACCTTTTCTCAAGAGAAGAACACCATTACTTGGTCTGCTCATAGAATGCTACATAGTTCACATTGAATGCTGCAAAGCAATAGCATACATTTTTGAATACACCAGAAATGCATAATTAATGTCATGTTGTAACTCAGGCATCTAAATTAATTACATATTACCACATTTTCTTTGTCCAGAGTACAAAAGTCTCTACAGCAAATTAATGTCAAACTAAATCTGCAGAGAAATTGTTTATTTCGGCTACTGTACCTTGTGTCGGAAATGGAGAACCAGGTCCCGTGGAGACAGACCTAAAAACAAAGTCCCAATATATATGAAATTACAATAAAACTATTCAGCCTCCGTAAAGAACAGAATTGCTGACAGGTACTAAACTCACTATTCCTTTGGCAGGTAAGAGTCTTGCCATCTGCCTGCCTTCAACAAGTACTAGACTCTTTATAGAATCATAAAATGATACAACACTGAAGGAAGCTATTCGTTATGGTGCAGGAGGCCATTTGGCCCATCAAGTCTGCAACCTCTTGCTAAACGAGCATCATGACTTAGTGCATTCTCCTGTAGCCCTGTATATTGTTTCTATTCAAGTAATCATCTAATGCCCTCTTGAATGCCTCAATTCAACCTGCCTCCACCACACTTCCAGGCAGCGTATTCCAGACCCCAACCACTCGTTGGATGAAAAAACCTTTTTCACACCACATTTGCTTCTTTTGCAAATCACTTTAAATCTGTGCCCTCTCGTTCTTTATCCTTTTACGAGGAGCAGTTTCTCCCTATGTACTCTGTCCAGGCCCCTCAGAATTTTGAACATCTCTATCAAATCTCCTCCCAGCCATCTCTCCAAGGAGAACAGTCCAAAACTCTCCAATCTATCCTCATAACTTTGGCTTATCAGCCCTGGAACCATTCTTGTAAAACTCTTCTGCACTCTCTCCAATGCGTTCACATCCTTCTAGTGTGACTCCCAGAACTGTGCACAATATTCCGGGTGTGGTCTAACAAATGTTTTGTGTACGTTCAGCGTAATCTCCTTGCCCCTGTACCCAATGACCCTACTGATAAAGCCCAGAATACTATATGTTTTATTAACTGCTATAACTTTGATCACAAGTCTGTTGTGCGGCGCTGTTTCAAATGCCTTCTGAAATTACAAGTACACCACATCAACAGCATTACCCTCTTCACATTGGACTTGTTGCCTTCTAAAAAAACTCCATCAAATTAGTTAAACACGATTTCTCCTTTAGAAATCCATGCTGGTTCTTAATCAACCCACATTTTTCCATGTGATTACTAATTCTATCCCGAATAATTGTTTCTAGAATTTGCCCACTATTGACGTTAAACAGACTGGCCTGTAATTGCCGGTCCTATCTTTATAGCAGTTTTTGAACAAGGGCGTAACATTTGCAATTCTCCAGTCCCCTGGCACCAAGTCTAGATAAGACTGGACGATTTTGGTCAGCACCCCTGCAATTTCCATTCCCTAAAAATATATTTATATAGTAATTTATATAATCTCTCCTCATTCTTCCTATGGAAATGCGTAGTACAGGACCTCATAATACAGCAGGTTGGGGCTTTCCCTTTTAAAGAAATTTAGAGGCCCGGCCCGACTCAATGTTTTTAATGTGTGACAATCTATTGTGATCAGTCTTGAACATACTCAACAACTGAGCCTCCACAACCCTCAGGGCCAGATAATTCCAAAGAGTGAAGAAATCGCTCTTAGCTTCAGTCCTAAATGACCTCTCTCTTATTCTGAGGCTGTTTCCCCTGGTTCTAGAACTCCCAAGCCGGGGGAACAACCTTCTTGTATCTGCCCTGTCGAGTCTTGTAAGTGTTTTGTATTTGTGAATGCGACCAACCTCTTATTCCTGCAAACACCAGAGAATAAAGGTCGAGTCTATAATTTTCCTCATAGAATATTCCCTCCATCCCAGGAATTCATCTGGTGAACATTTGTTGTGTTCCTCCATAGCTAGTGTATAACTGCAATATTCAACAGCAGCCCATAAAATTCATGAAGAATAGCAGCAAAGCTATCCTTCATCCTGCAAAATATGCCCATCAAAGAGCAAGTGGTATAACAACATTGTGGATGTACCCCCAAATTGCAATGTGGATGTACCTACACTTCAGGGACTGAAGGGGTTCAAGAAGGCAGCTCTCGATCACCTGCTCAAGGGCAATTAGGGATGAGCAATAAATGCTGGCCTAGCCCACATCTTGCAAGTGAATTTTTAAAAAATAACCTGAACCTCATGTATAGCCGTGTAACAGCAGAGTAACTACTTGCATAACCATGATTGCTAAAGTACTTGCAGCTGTCGGAAATCTGCACACATCCATCGTAACCTAATTATTTCTGTACTCCCAGAAGCAATTGGAATCATGTTCACAAGGTACATGCCACTGTGGTTTCCAGCTGTACCTTATTGGGTTAACAAAAAAGGTGGAAGGAAGTGACAAAACTCACATAATGCCCATAGCAATTAACAGGAACTTGATGTGCAGTGTTGACAACACTGCAACCTCGGCTTAATTGCGATGGGTATAACGTATGTAAATGAGTATTGCAAAAGTTATAAAGTGCATTTTAAACTTAAATGTCTACAGATATTGTAACCAGAAAAATACATTTTATGGTTTCAAGTGAAACAAGGGTGAGGAAGCCTAATTACAATCTACTTTTTGTGCTTAACTTAATTTCCACCATGATTTACACTATTTAAGGAAACAGTAAAAGGAGGACAGAAAATGTACTCTTTTGGCAGTTCAGAAGTAATATTACTGACTGAGCTGGTCATCTCCTGAAAGTCATGCCTGCCAGACTATGCCTCCATTTGGTGATTAAGGAACTAAATACAAGGGGGAACTGGCATATTATTGTCTTCAGCAGTCTAACAGCCTCAAAAGCCACAATCTATGAACCTATTGGCCATGCTAAAATTGCCCGTTAGTATCCAAAGATGTGCAGGTTAGGTGGGTTAGGAGTGCTCTTTCGGAGGGTTGGTGCAAACTTGATGGGCCAAAAGGCCTCCTTCTGCACTGTTGGAATTCTATGCTTGGTCCCTTTTCTACTTTGTCACATGGCAGGGATTCAAGATGTGTCTCCTGCCAATACTACCATAAATGGAGCTGCCATGAAGGAGACAGCATCATTATTCAAATTTAAAATGTAATCAGGTTTCATTTGTGCTATATGATTGGTAGCTTTGAAATAAATCGATTGCCAGATTTTGAAATGGTTGCTGGTTATTGATTGGTAGCTTGTCATAATTGTCTAGTAAATGAAACTGGTTTTCAAATGGTTTCAATATCTGACTGAACAAATACCACACTCATCATGATTAACAACATTGTGGTTATTTGATGTTACCCTATTTTTTGCTCTTTGAAAAGTGTGAAACCGCAGATATGCTAAATAAATTGATCGATCCTGCTTACAAGATTGTTTCCTCAAAGCATGCAAGGTGATTTTAATCCACTTACCCAAGGAAGCCTGGGACCCTTCCAATGCATTTCCTCCTAAAGAGCCGTTCATGTGTTCATAAAGTTCCTAGTTTCATCATTTTTAAAAAAAATCAATATTTTACATACTAAAGAAATCTAAGCACCACACAAGATCTACTTTGTGTTCCAATTAATCCAAATAAAAACAGATGGATTTAATACCTAACACTCTAAGCAGTGCACACATACAAAATGTACCACTGTTGTCACACAAGCACAGGTAAGAAAATCCATCACTCAACAAGTTGTCATGTGATATTAAGGATCTGCACAATCTTGCACATTTAAACATATTTGTACTTTCAAATTGTACACAATGTTAAGAAATTTGATGCAATAATAAACTTTGCTATGTTTAAAGAAGCAAAATTAAAGAAAAAAAATAACCAAAATTTTTTCCTGTAAAGGCAAGCCAAGTTTACCATGGAGAAAAGAAAAACACAGGAGCAACTACGAATGAGAAGATATTTCCAGCACTAATACAATTGTAAGGATCCTTCCTGCTGATTCCCTTATTTCCCCTTTCTTTATTTTTGCTGTTATCATTTTTGATCCATGGATGCCTAATGGACATGTATCTTTAAGTCAAGCTGCAGAGAGAAGGAGGAATTCAAGAAGTTGGAACATAACATATGGTGCTGTTAGTGTTTGAAGAGGAGAACTCACCAACTTCTCGGCACCCGAGAGATGGGGTGGGACTCAGTTTGATTGGGTGGGGGCCAATGAATTGGCCAAAAGGCCGTATTCTGCCTGGTAACAGGCAGTGATTGGGTCCTAATCAAGTGGAATGATTTTCAGAGACACAAGGAGCTCAGCTTGAATCCTGGACGCTCAGGAGAAAGGACCTTCTCTCTCCCTCTCTCTTCTCTCTCTCTCCCCCCCCCCCCCCCCACTCTCTCTTTCCAGAAAGGCTGTGAGTTGATGTATTTCTGAACCTACAGAGAATTTGAATGAATTAATCTACCGTGAAACCATTACAGGCTGCAAACAGAGACCTGGATCGGAAAGCTTACTTTTAAGGAAGATCTGCTTAAAGACAGCCATCTGAAACAAAAACTATTTTTCCTTTTACTTATTATTTTCACCCCTGTGTTTGTCTGTCTTCGAATCATAAAATTTACAATGCAGAAGGAGGCCATTCGGCCCATCGAATTTGCACCGGTCCTTGGAAAGAGCACCCTGCACAAGCGCATGCCCCCACCCCATCCCCATAACCCAGCAAACCCACCCAACCTTTTTTAAGACACTAAGGGCAATTTAGCATGGCAATCCACCTAACCTGCGCATCTTTGGACTGTGGGAGGAAACCGGAGCACCCAGAAGAAACCCACGCAGACACGAGAACATGCAGACTCCACATAGACAGTGACCCAAGCCGGGAATTGAACCTGGGACCCTGGAGCCGTGAAGCAAATGTGCTAACCACTGTGCTACCGTGCTACCCCTTGTGTGTGTGTATGTGTGTGTATTAGGAATTAGATATAAGTTAACCAGTTGTATTTGCCGCATATTTCATTATAGTTCTTGTTATAAATAAAAAAAAATTGTGTTTAAATTTGCAAACCTGGTGGCTGCAATTATTGGTCAGCCAGGGACCAAAGACTTGGGGATTTTTCGAAGAATTATTGGTTAACTCAATTGTGTTGCGACTCCAGGTTAAGGGAGGCTGGAATTGACCGCTTCTTAGTCCAGGGTATCCTAATACAATATTGGAAAAATGAGATTTTCAGGAATCCTCGCCTGGAAATTTTATCTAACAGTCAATCAGATAAGACTATATTAGTACAATTATTATCCAGAAGGTGAAAACAAAAAAAGCTGTTCGGGCTAATAAGAGAGTTATTTACATTCAAAGACTGAAGATGGGACTATTCATTAGATTAACGTATGCTCATCATTTTCAGTCTCCTTGGGGCAGCACGATAGTACAGTGGTTAGCACTGTTCCTTCAAAGCGCATGGGTCCCAGGTTCGATTCCCCGCTGGACTACTGTCTGTGCAGAGTCTGCACGTTCTCCTCGTGTCTGTGTGGGTTTCCTCCGGGTGCTGCGGTTTCCTCCCACAGTCCCGAAAGACGTGCTGTTAGGTAATTTGGACATTCTGAATTCTCCCTCCGTGTACCGTAACAGGCACCGAATGTGCCGACTAGGGGCTTTTCACAGTAACTTCATTGCAGCGTTGATGTCAGCCTACTTGTGACAATAGTAAAGATTATTAATTAATGAATCATCAGAATCCATTAAACATGAAGTAGCAAGAGAGATGGAACAGAGATTTGGGAGGTGACAACATATTCAAGGGAAGGAAGAAAAATGTGCACAGTGCTGGGGGGGGTGGTCAAGAGTGGGTTTTTTTTCAGGAGAAGGGAGATTTGCAGTTTTGAAACAAAGGAGGGATAATACCCGAGAAAGGGGAGTCATTTTCAATATTAACTATCTAGAAAGTGAAGTTTGGTGGCTAGCAGGTCAGTGGGATGGAGATTTAGGAAACAGGAATTGTACATAATATTCAAGATAAACTTGGAGAGGATATATTGAAGGGAAGTGGGCGAAGGGAGGAAGCAGCATATGTGAGCTGGGATTCAAAGGGAGGAATGTGGCGGAAGCAGCTGGATAAATGTCTCACGTTTTAGCGGGTTTTTGAAAAATATATTGATTGGCATTTTTCAGTTTTTACAGAGTAACAACTCAATCTATAATGCCCCATGGCATTTACATATAGTGACGTTTCTTATTCACAGATTTTTCTTAACATATATTCCTTCCATCTGCCCTCTCCCTCCCCTTCCTTCCCCCCCATTTGTGTGCTCCGCTCCTTTGTTGTGGTTTTGGTTGTTGTCCTTTCAGCAACCTGGGGGAGGGAGGGAGGGGGGGGGGGGGGTGGAGAGGCTTCCTGCCCCCTCCCTCCTCTCTTTGCCCCCTTGTTTCGCTCAGTGACTCTCTTGGGTTCCCTCCTCTCCCCTTCCCGCTCTACTTCTTTCCGTTGTGTGTGCTCTTATTTGTTTTCCTCGAACCCTCCCCCTTGGCTGTCCAGAACCCAACTAGTCTGGGGCAGGCCCAGAACATGTAGGTGTGGTTGGCCAAGTCTCCTGGCACTGTTCGACCTGTTCATTCAGGTTCTAGTCAGGTAGGCTCTGTGCACCACTTTAAACTCCATGAGGCTTAGCCTAGCGCAGGAGAAGGAATTGGCCCTACTCAGTTCTTCAACCCAGAGTCCCCAACCCAATTAGTGGTATTCTCATCCTTTCCAGCAACTGTCCATAGATGTCTCCACAGTTCCCCCCTCTTTACTGCCCGTGTTTATTTGCTTTTCCAGTAATGTGTCACTCAGAGCCCTTGGGCACCTTGCTGTCGACTTGCGTAGAAAGTGTTTAATTTGAAGGTGTTTGAGCTCCTGGCCTGTCGGTAGCTTCAGGTCTTCCGTCAGTTCACCCAAGGTCGCGAGTGTGTCCCCTATGTAAAGGTCCCTAACTGCTAGCATCCCTCCACCTTGTCCCCATTTATTAAAGGTGGCGTCAAGCACGGCATGTGGAAATTTGTGGTTACCGCAGATGGGGGGCAATGGTATCTTGGTTAGACCAAAATGCTGCCTCAATGTGGCCAGACTGGTCAGATTCCACTTGTAGATCTGTTTCCAGTCATGCTATCTGGGTCCCCAGGTGTGGCATTTGCTATGGGATAGTTTGAATGGTAGTCCCTCCAGCTCTGCCCCACTCCCATTCAGGTTCACCAAGAATGCCTCGCTCTTGCCCAGGTTGCGTTTTTAGCCAGAGAAGGCCCCAAAGTATTCCAGGATCTTCATGATTGCTTTCAGGCCGTTCTGTGGGTACAAGGCATAGAGGAGCAGGTCATCCACATAGAGAGAGATTCTGTGCTCTCTGCCTCCTCTTCAGATGCCCCTCAGCCTTTCACACCTCGCAGGGCAATCGCCAGGGCCTCAATTGCCAGGACGAACAAGAGCAGGGACAGTGGGCATCCCTGCCTTGTGCCTCTGTGCAGCTGGAAATATTCAGAGCTGGTGGTGTTGGTCCGAACGCTCGCCTTGGGGGTGTTGTACAAGAGTTTCACCCATGATGTGAATGCTCCAGTACCTCTATGAGGTACTTCCATTCGACTCTCAAAGGCCTTTTCAAGGTCCAGGGAGACAATCACCTCAGATGATCTCTCCCGGGAGGGGGTCATTATTACATTCAGCAGCCGCCGTATGTTCGCAATTAGCTGCCTACCCTTGACAAAGCCCGTCTGGTCCTCTGTGACTACCTCCGGTAAGCAGTTCTACAGTCTCTTTGGCCAGGACTTTCGCGAGTATCTTCGCGTCCACACTGAGCAGCGAAATGGGTCTGTATGATCCGCATTCTGTCGGGTCTTTGTCTTTTTGGGTATCAGCGATATCGTTGCCTATGTTAGCGTTGGAGACAGGGTGTCCCTCACTAGTGAATCCGCGAACATGTCCCGTAGGCGTGGGGCCAGGGCTGGTGCGACTTTTTTATAGAAGTCCATCAGGAATCCATCGGGTCCCGGCGCTTTCCCCGCCTGCATGGGATACTCTCCATGATTTCTCTCAGTCCTATTGGTGCTTCCAGCACCCCCCGCCTATCGTTCCCCAAGACAGTCAATCAACAAACCGTTTCATCTCCTTCGGTAGAATGTCTCAAATGCTTGGTTGACCTCATTTTGTTCCACCACCAGTCTACCTCTGCTCTCCTTCGCCTGCGCTATCTCCCTCGTGGCTGCCTGCTCTCCAGTTGGGAGCGTTCATATTTACCGAACTACCGGTGCCCCGTCAAGGACACCGCTGACCATGACATACCGTTCCCCTCGGTCTGTGAGTATCCTTGACTCTGTAAACATCATCCACTTACTAATCAGTATAGCTGTTTCCCTATCCCTCGCCCCGTAATGAGTGACATGACTGTCCCACCCAGTCCTTTCTTACCCATGCTCAGTCCTACTCCCTCAGGTGCGTCTCCTGCAGGAAGACAATGTCGGCGTTCAAACTTCTCAAATGGGTGAAGACTCTGGATCTTTTCAGTGGGCCGTGAATAATAATAACTTCATAATAATAATCTTTATTGTCACAAGTTGGCTTACTTTAACACTGCAATGAGGTTACTGTGAAAAGCCCCTAGTCACCACAGTCTGGCGCCTGTTTGGGTACACAGAGGGAGAATTCAGAATGTCCAAATTCCTAAAAAGCACGTCTTTTGGGATTTGTGGGAGGAAACCCACGCAGACACGGGGAGAACGTGCAGACTTCGCACAGTCAGCGACACATGCCGGGAATCGAACCTGGGACCCTGGCGCTGTGGAGCAACAGTGCTAACCACTGCTACCGTGCCGCCCTCCCTGACGATCCAGATGACAATCCTGGTGGTGGGGTTTCGGTCCTCCCCTTTCTACAGGATCAACCGTACTTACCTGGTGGATGCGTCCTTGCACTCTGGGGTTTCCCTTTGTAAGGGGGCTGTCCAAAATGGCCACGGGCACCATTCTCACCATGAAGTCGGGCCCCTGCACCCCGGGGTTTCCCTTTGTCCAGGGAGTACCCAACACGGCTGCCAACTGTCTAAATGCCATGTGGGTGCACCCCTCCGGAACTCCGGGGTCTCCTATTGTTCAGGCACCCTCCAAAGTGGCTGCTTTATGCACCATCTTGTTTCCTCAACCCGTTCCTTACCTGTGGAAGCCAATTCGAAAACCAATCCTTTCTTCCCATCCAGTTCCATTTGTGTTCCTTCCACCCCCTCCCCCTGAGCTGTCCCCCCTCCCTGTCCCTGTGCCCCCCCCCCCCCCCCCGAGCCGTCCCCCCTCCCTGTCCCTGTGCCCCCCCCCCCCCCGAGCCGTCCCCCCTCCCTGTCCCTGTGGCCCCCCCCCCCCCCCCCCCCCGGCAGGTGCTTCCTCCCTGCCGGGAGGTGGGCCGTGGGCCCCCCCTTGCTGTCCGTCTTCCCGTGCTAGCTATTCCTGCTAGTATGATGGCCCCCCCTCCCAGGGCTGGTCTAACCCTAATCCACACCTGCTAACTGACCACTTTCGCTGCCTGTCCTCACCTTCACTTGCATTCCCTGTCCTCGCCATTCCCTGTGACCCCATCTTTATTATCAGAGCGAGGCAGCACACTCCCGTGTAAACATATCGAATGTCCAATAAGTTTCTATCTCTTCTGCAATCCTCCTCTGATCCACCTTTATCGGTGCCTTGCTTGCCCGTTGTCCAAACTGTCGGTCCTTATGAATTTGTTTGCCTCTGCTGGGGTGTTAAAATAGTGCTCCTTGCTCTGGTCCGTGACCCAGAGCATGGCTGGGAACAGCATACCGAATCACACCCCGTTTTTGTACAGGGCCGATTTTGCTTGATTAAGCTTGGTCCTGCATTTTGCCAGGTCTGCCCCATGTCTTGAGAAATTCGAATTTTGTGCCCTACTCAGGTACTCATTTTAGTCTATCTCGGACCCCTCAGGATCCTCTCACGATCCTGGTATCGATGTAGCTTCGCGATGACCGCCTCGGCTGTTCCCCTGCCTTGGATTTTGGTCTGAGCGACCCATTGCTCTATTGAGCTCAGGCGGGGTTGGGGAAGCACTCTCCAGCATTTGGGTGACATAGCCCCTTCGGGTCTCTGCCCTCAATCCGAATGTTCTGTCGCGGGACCGGTTTTCTTGGTCCTCGACTTTTCCCTTCAAGTTCCCTTGGGCCATCACCAACCTTTTAACTTTTGTTTCCAGGGCAACGATGCTGCCACTCTGGCCCATCGAGGCTTTCTCTAGGTCGTGGATTGTCCTTTCCTGTGCTTCCACTTCCTTCCCCAACCCATCAATCGCCTTCTGTATGGTGACCATTGCCTCTGTCACCGCCACCTGGATTTTGATCCTGATCACCTATTTCATGGTGGTTAGCTCCTTCATGAGGAAGGTCTTTCATCGTCTCCAGGTGGTGGTGGTTGAGGACGGAAGCTGATGCGCAGGTCATAAGAACATAAAAACTAGGAGCAGGAGTAGGCCATCTGGCCCCCCGAGCCTGCTCCGCCATTCAATGAGATCATGGCTGATCTTTTGTGGACTCAGCTCCACATTCCGGCCCGAACACCATAACCCTTAATCCCTTTATTCTTCAAAAAACTATCTCTCTTGACCTTAAAAACATTTAATGAAGGAGCTTCAACTGCTTCACTGGGCAAGGAATTCCATAGATTCACAACCCTTTGGGTGAAGACGTTCCTCCTAAACTCAGTCCTAAATCTACTTCCCCTTATTTTGAGGCTATGTCCCCTAGTTCTGCTGTCACCCGCCAGTGGAAACAACCTGCCCGCATCTATTCTATCTATTCCCTTCATAATTTTTAATGTTTCTATAAGATCCCCCCTCATCCTTCTAAGATCCCCCCTCATCTCCCTCTCTCTTGGGTGGCCGAGACCCCTTGCCTCGTGGGTCTGCCGGCTCGCCTGCCTGCTGTTCGTGCCCCTCTCTGCCACTCCTGCTGTCCCTTCGATCCCTCAAGCTCCTGTTTGCTGGCATTTCTTCTCACCGTTGAGGTTAATTTGCCTTCGGATTTGGGGGCAAAATTGACCAAAAGTGCCTATTTGGTTCTGGTCTGGCGAAGAGCCATCTGATGTGCATCTACTCAGCACATCACCGTCACCGGAAGTGGCTTTTTGGTGGAGTTAAGGGTGGAAGAGGCAAGGCATACAGGTGTGAGATGATGGGTGGTAGGAAAGAAAAGCATAACATACTCCAGGACTAGCGAGTGATTTTGACAAAGGGAAATGAAAACTGATAGTGCTTGATGTGATCCTACCAGATCTGGTGATGGATTTCTAAATCAGCGGTATGACAGAAGCACTAAATATTAGGGCAGCAGGGTAGCATGGAGGGCAGCAGGGTAGCATGGTGGTTAGCATAAATGCTTCACAGCTCCAGGGTCCCAGGTTCGATTCCCGGCTGGGTCACTGTCTGTGTGGAGTCTGCACGTCCTCCCCCTGTGTGCGTGGGTTTCCTCCGGGTGCTCCGGTTTCCTCCCACAGTCCAAAGATGTGCGGGTTAGGTGGATTGGCCATGCTAAATTGCCCGTAGTGTCCTAATAAAAGTAAGGTTAAGGGGGGGGTTGTTGGGTTACGGGTATAGGGTGGATATGTGGGTTTGAGTAGGGTGATCATGGCTCGGCACAACATTGAGGGCCGAAGGGCCTGTTCTGTGCTGTATTGTTCTATGTTCTATTAGTAAATTTTATCAATATTGGTCAGCTTTATTAATTGTAGTAAAGTTTGATATTATTGATAAAGTTTTATTCATATTGGCACGGTTTACTACCTGTAGTAAATTTTATTAGCAACAACAAGATTATTAGTTAATAAATAAAGAAATGGCAGGGCTGCTCCAACCTAAAGAGTGTATATCCGGTTCTATGTCGGGAACTCCAGGACACTTCCCATGTCCTGGATAACCATTTGCGCAAGAAGTGTCATCAGTTGCGGAAGATTGAGCTCTGGGTTTCAGAACTTGAGCAGTAGCTGCTGTTGCATCTGTGAGGTTGAGAGCTTCATAGATTGCATATTTATAGATTTTGTCACAGTGCGGCTTAATACTATGCACTGGCAGAGAGGGGACAATCAAAAACAAAAAGGCAGGTAAGTACAGGAGTCTCCTGAGAGCACCCCCTCCTAAAACCAATATTCAGTTCTGAATACTGATGAGGTTAACGATTCACCTGGGAGGCGCATCTGGAGCAATGGAACCACGTGTGGCTCAGCTGTACAGGGATACAAGGAAGCAATAGTGAACGAGGATTCTATAGTTAGGGGAGTAAACAAGCGTTTTTGCAGCTGCAGATATGAATACAGGATGATATGTTGCCTCCTTGGGTCACAGACCGAATTGACTGGCTGCAGAACATTCTGGAGGGGGAGGGTGAATAAACCAACGGTCATGGTCCATATTGCTACTAACGACATGGTTAGAAAAACAGATGAAGTCCTGCAGGCAGGGTTTAAGGAGTTAGGAAAGACATTAAAAAGCAGGATGTTAAAGGTAGCAATCTCTGGATTACTCCCAGTGCTACATGCTAGTGTGCATAAAAACAGTAGGCTAAAGCAGAAGAATTCTTGGCAGGAAGATGGTGCAGAGGGACAGGCCTTAGGTTCCAGGGGCATTAAACTGTTTCTGGAGAAGATGAGAACTGTACATGTCAGACGGTATGCACCTCAGGAGCCAGGACAAATATCATTGCCTGGAGGTTTGCTAACCTTTTGGGCAGTGTTTAAAGGGGGAGGGAAACCGGAGGATGAATTCAAAAAATTAGTGAATGAGTCTGGAAGGCAGAGGAAACAAAGGTTAGAAAATAATGAGTTTAGTAGTGCTCAAGGACATACACTTAAATATAAGGAGTATTGGAATATTGTGTGCAGTTTTGGTCTACTCTGAGGAAGGATGTTCTTGCTCTCGAGGGAGTGCAGCGAAGGTTTACCAGACTGATTCCAGGGATGGCAGAACTGACGTACCAGGAGAGATTGAGTTGGTTAGGATTGTATTCGCTGGAGTTCAGTAGAATGAGGGGGGATCTCATAGAAACCTATAAAATTCTAACAGGACTGAACAGGGTTTATGCAGGAAGGATGTTCCCGATGGTGGGTGGGCACAGTCTGAGGATACGGAGTAAACCATTTAGGACAGAGATGAGGAGACATATCTTCCCCCAGAGTGGAGAGCCTGTGGAATTCGTTTCCACAGGAAGTAGTGAGTCCGAAACATTGTATGGTTTCAAAAGGCAGTTGATATAGCATTTAGGAGGGCAGCATGTGGCACAGTGGTTAGCGCTGCGAACCCGGGGTTTGAATCCCGGCCCTGGGTCACTGTCCGTGTGGAGTTTGCAGATTCTCTCCATGTCTGCGTGGGTTTCACTCCCACAACCCAAAGATGTGCAGAGTAGGTGGATTGGCCATGCTAAATTGACCCTTAATTGGAAAAAAAATAATTGGGTACTCTAAATTTATTAAAAAAAAGATAAAGCACTTAAGGCGAAGTGGATCAAAGGATATGGAGGAAAGTGGGATTAGGCTATTGAGCTGGGTGATCAGCCATGATCATAATGAATGGCGGAGCGGGCTCGAAGGGATGAATGGCTTATGCCTGCTCCTATTTTTTCAAAATTTCTATAGCAAATAAAACAGACTAGCTGAGGCCACAGATATAAATATGATAGAATGATACCATAGCAATTACAGAAACATGGCTTAAAGAGGGCAAAAATGGCAGCTCAACACACCTGGTTACAGGGTTTTCAGATGGGGATAAAAATGGATGGGAAGGTGGCAATTTTGGTCCAAGAACAATTACAGCTGTGAGGAGGGATGACATGTCAGAAGGATCATCAATTGAGGTCATGTGCTTTGAGATAAGTGGCAAAAAAGAGGCTGTCACACTAGTGTACTACTGACCGCCCCCCCCCCCCCCCCCCCCCCCCAAATGGTCAGATGGGGAAGATAGAAGAACAAATATGCATGCAAATCTCAGAGGGGCAATAAGAATAAGGCAGTAATAGGAGGGGATTTTAACTACCCCGTATTAACTGGAATAATTTTAGTGTGTAAGGAATGGGGGAACAGAATTATTGAGATGCATTCAGAATGTTTTTGGCCAGTCTGTACCAAGTGCAACAAGAGAGACCACAGCGTGAAGATGAGTCAAATGGACTCGGAACGTTAACGGTTTATTTCTCCAGATGCCACCAGACCTGCGGAGTTTACCCAGACGCGCGACAACACAGAATCGCCGAGCAGAAACTGATAGCCAAGTTCCGCACACGAGTACGACCTCAACCGGGACCTCGGATTCATGTCGCATTACATTCATCCCCCACCATCTGGCCTGGGCTCGCAAAATCCTACCAACTGTCCTGGCTTGAGACAATTCACACCTCTTTAACCTGTGATTACCCTTCTCTCCAGTCGTTCCGTCTGTAAAGACTTCATTACCCGCAAACACTCGCATTCAAAGTACCATCTTGCAATCATTGACTTTATCTATATATGTGTTTCTGGAACCCACCTCTTCGCTCACCTGATGAAGGAGCTGTGCACCGAAAGCTAGTGATTCGAAACAAACCTGTTGGACTTTAATCTGGTGTTGTAAGACTTCTTGTGTACCCACCCCAGTCCAACGCCGGTATCTCCACATTATTTATATAAAAAGACCACAGTACTGGACTGAGTTTTAGGAACTGAAGCTGGGCAGGTGCAAGTAGTGGCAGTAGGACAGCATTTATCATAATTTAGTCCGTATTAACATAATTATGGAAGAGGCCAAGATAGAACAAGAGTTAAAATTCTAAACTGGGCCAGGCAAATATTACTAGGCTGAGAATTCATTCAGCAAAAGTGAACTGGAAACAGATGTTTGAAGGTAAATCAGCAGTGGAGCAGAACAGCAGTCAAAGAGGGTCATTCAAGGGGTCCAGAGTAAACATGATCACACAAAGAAAAAGGGTGAGATCTAGAGTCCGCTGGCTGTCAAGGAGCTTATAGGGGGTAATAAGGCAAATAAATGAAAGATTGCGCCAGGCACCAAGAACTCAACACTGCAGAAAGACGAAAGGAGTAAATAGAGTGTAGAGGGAAAATTAAGAAAACTAGGCAAGCAAAGAGTGCATGAGAGAATATTAGCAAGTAAAATCAAGGAGAGCCCAAAGAGGTTTTATCAATATGTTAAGAAAGAGGATAAAAAGGGCTCATAAAGGACCAAAAGGGTAACCGATGTGTCGAGGCAGAAGTTGTGGGTGTGAGTCTTAATCAATAGTTTGTGCCGGTCTTCACGAAAGAGGAGGGCCTTGCAAATATTGTGGTTAGAGTGCAAAATATTGGATGTAAGAACATAAGAATTAGGAGGAGTAGGCCATCTGGCCCCTTGAGCCTGCTCCGCCATTCAATGAGATCATGGCTGATCTTTTGTGGACTCAGCTCCACTTTCCGGCCTGAATACCACAACCCTTAATTCCTTTATTCTTCAAAAAACTATCTTTATCTTGAAAACATTTAATGAAGGAGCCTCAACTGCTTCACTGGGCAACGAATTCCATAGATTCACAACCCTTTGGGTTAAGAAGTTGCTCCTAAACTCGGTCCTAAATCTACTTCCCCTTATTTTGAGACTATGCCCCCGAGTTCTGCTTTCACCTGCCAGTGGAAACAACCTGTCCGCATCTATCCTATCAATTCCCTTCATAATTTTATATGTTTCCATAAGGTCCCCCCTCATCCTTCTAAATTCCAACGAGTACAGTCCCAGTCTACTCAACCTCTCCTCGCAATCCAACCCCTTCAGCTCTGGGATTAACCTTGTGAATCTCCTCTGCACACCCTCCAGCGCCAGTACGTCCTTTCTCAAGCAAGGAGACCAAAACTGAACACAATACTCCAGGTGTGGCCTCACTAACACCTTATACAATTGCAGCATAACCTCCCTAGTCTTAAACTCCATCCCTCTAGCAATGAAGGACAAAATTCCATTTGCCTTCTTAATCACCTGTTGCAGCTGTAAACAAACGTTTTGCGACTCATGCACTAGCACACCCAGGCCTCCTCTGCACAGCAGCATGTTTTAATATTTTGCTATTTAAATAATAATCCCTTTTGCTGTTATTCCTACCAAAATGGATAACCTCACATTTGTCAACATTGTATTCCATCTGCCAGACCCTAGTCCATTCACTTAACCTATCCAAATCCTTCTGCAGACTTCCAATATCGTCTGCACTTTTGCTTTACCACTCATCTTAGTGTCAACTGCAAACTTGGACACATTGCCCTTGGTCCCCAACTCCAAATCATCTGTGTGAATTGTTAACAATTGTGGGCCCAACACTGATCCCTGAGGGACACCACTAGCTACTGATTGCCAACCAGAGAAACACCCATTAATCCCCACTCTTTGCTTTCTATTAATTAACCAATCCTCTATCCATGTTACTACTTTACCCTTAATGCCATGCATCTTTATCTTATGCAGCAACCTTTTGTGTCAAAGGCTTTCTGGAAATCCAGATATACCAGGTTATCTACCGCACTAGTAATGTCCTAAAAAATTTCCACTAAATTAGTTAGGCACGACCTGCCCTTTATGAACCCATGCTGCGTCTGCCCAATGGGATAATTTCCATCCAGATGCCTCGCTATTTCTTCCTTGATGATAGATTCCCTATGTAAGAAACATAGGGAGAGAGAAGAAGCAGCATTAAAGGGATTTTTATCTTTGATAGTGTATAAATCACCAGGACTAGATAAAATGTACTCCCTGCTATTAAAAGAAGATAGGGAGGACTTCCAGTGATGACCATGGAGTGAGTGGGCACACAGGGCAGCTCCGGCTCAAAGGTGTTGGTTTAGGTGATTTATACCCATTAGTGGGGTAGCTCCGGTAGGAAAATGGCGCAGGAGGTGTAGAGGGAGTGCGTTGCCAGATGGTGAGGGGGATTTTTCTTTGGGGAGTTATAAGTTTGTAAGTGGGTAAGTACCAACACCCCCACTCCTGTGGTGGTTTTCTTTTTGGAGGGGGCAATTTGCGATTTTGGGTGTTTTTTCTTTATGGGTAAGGGGTGTGTATGATGGGTGGGGTTGCTGGTTAAGGGGCATTCAGGTGGGTAGGGGGGCCGTTTTCACAGACGAAGGGTAACTGATGGGGGCGGGGCAGAGGGGTGAGTGGGCAGGCCCTTCGAGCAGGAGCTGGCAGGTAATGCTGGTGAACGGAGGTTAGGTGGGGGAGGAGGCTGTGAGATGTGGCCAGGCCTGAGGGGGATTGGATTGTGGAGTGACAGAGTTGCAGACTGTGCGTGGTCAAGGACGGAGAAATGAAATGAAATGAGATGGGGCCATCTTGGATGGGCCCCATTTAGGGTGGTATTGGAGGAGGCAGAGCAGGAGTGGGATGATGGCGGACGGTATAGGGGAGTGGAGGCGTAAAGCTCCGGTAAGAATTGAAACATGGAACGCCGTGGGTTAAACAGGTCAATTAAGAGGTTTTGGGATTTTGCACACCCGAGGAGTCTGAAACAGAGGTATCTTTTTACAGGAGCCGCATCTCAGAGTGAAGGATCAGGGTAGGTTCAGGAAAGGATTTGGGGGGGGGGGGGGGGGGACAGGTATTTCACTCAGGGTCAGACTCAAAGTCACGGGAGTGGCCACTTTGTTGTACAAAAGAACTGAGTTTGTGGGGGCCAAGGACTGCAGGACCCAGGGGGAAGGTATGTGATAGCGAGTGGGTTGGGGGGGGCAGTAGGGCCAGCGGCTGCGGGGTGCGGTAGGGCCAGCGGCTGCGGGGTGCGGTAGGGCCAGCGGCTGCGGGGTGCGGTAGGGCCAGCGGCTGCGGGGTGCGGTAGGGCCAGCGGCTGCGGGGTGCGGTAGGGCCAGCGGCTGCGGGGTGCGGTAGGGCCAGCGGCTGCGGGGTGCGGTAGAGCCAGCGGCTGCGGTAGGGCCAGCGGCTGCGGGGTGCGGCAGGGCCAGCGGCTGCGGGGTGCGGTAGGGCCAGCGGCTGTGGTAGGGCCAGCGGCTGCGGGGTGCGGTAGGGCCAGCGGCTGCGGTAGGGCCAGCGGCTGCGGGGTGCGGTAGAGCCAGCGGCTGCGGGGTGCGGTAGAGCCAGCGGCTGCGGGGTGCGGTAGAGCCAGCGGCTGCGGGGTGCGGTAGAGCCAGCGGCTGCGGGGTGCGGTAGAGCCAGCGGCTGCGGGGTGCGGTAGAGCCAGCGGCTGCGGGGTGCGGTAGGGCCAGCGGCTGCGGGGTGCGGTAGGGCCAGCGGCTGCGGGGTGCGGCAGGGCCAGCGGCTGCGGGGTGAGGCAGGGCCAGCGGCTGCGGGGTGCGGCAGGGCCAGCGGCTGAGGGGTGCGGCAGGGCCAGCGGCTGCGGGGTGCGGCAGGGCCAGCGGCTGCGGGGTGCGGCAGGGCCAGCGGCTGAGGGGTGCGGCAGGGCCAGCGGCTGCGGGGTGCGGCAGGGCCAGCGGCTGCGGGGTGCGGCAGGGCCAGCGGCTGCGGGGTGCGGCAGGGTCAGCGGCTGCGGCAGGGCCAGCGGCTGAGGGGTGCGGCAGGGCCAGCGGCTGCGGGGTGCGGCAGGGCCAGCGGCTGCGGGGTGCGGCAGGGCCAGCGGCTGCGGGGTGCGGCAGGGCCAGCGGCTGCGGGGTGCGGCAGGGCCAGCGGCTGCGGGGTGCGGCAGGGCCAGCGGCTGCGGGGGGCGGCAGGGCCAGCGGCTGCGGGGTGCGGCAGGGCCAGCGGCTGCGGGGTGCGGCAGGGCCAGCGGCTGCGGGGTGCGGCAGGGCCAGCGGCTGCGGGAGGGGGTGCGGCAGGGCCAGCGGCTGCGGGAGGGGGTGCGGCAGGGCCAGCGGCTGCGGGAGGGGGTGCGGCAGGGCCAGCGGCTGCGGGAGGGGGTGCGGCAGGGCCAGCGGCTGGGGTAGGGGGTGCGGCAGGGCCAGCGGCTGCGGGAGGGGGTGCGGCAGGGCCAGCGGCTGCGGGAGGGGGTGCGGCAGGGCCAGCGGCTGCGGGGTGCGGCAGGGCCAGCGGCTGCGGGGTGCGGCAGGGCCAGCGGCTGCGGGGTGCGGCAGGGCCAGCGGCTGCGGGGTGCGGCAGGGCCAGCGGCTGCGGCAGGGCCAGCGGCTGCGGGGTGCGGCAGGGACAGCGGCTGCGGCAGGGCCAGCGGCTGCGGGGTGCGGCAGGGACAGCGGCTGCGGGGTGCGGCAGGGGTAGGGGGTGCGGCAGAGCCAGCGGCTGGGGTAGGGGGTGCGGCAGAGCCAGCGGCTGGGGTAGGGGGTGCGGTAGGGCCAGCGGCTGGGGGGTGCGGGAGGGCCAGCGGCTGGGGTAGGGGGTGCGGGAGGGCCAGCGGCTGCGGGGTGCGGGAGGGCCAGCGGCTGCGGTGTGCGGGAGGGCCAGCGGCTGCGGGGTGCGGTAGGGCCAGCGGCTGCGGGGTGCGGTAGGGCCAGCGGCTGCGGGGTGCGGTAGGGCCAGCGGCTGCGGGGTGCGGTAGGGCCAGCGGCTGCGGGGTGCGGTAGGGCCAGCGGCTGCGGGGTGCGGTAGGGCCAGCGGCTGCGGGGTGCGGTAGGGCCAGCGGCTGCGGGGTGCGGTAGGGCCAGCGGCTGCGGGGTGCGGTAGGGCCAGCGGCTGCGGGGTGCGGTAGGGCCAGCGGCTGCGGGGTGCGGCAGGGCCAGCGGCTGCGGGGTGCGGCAGGGCCAGCGGCTGCGGGTTGCGGCAGGGCCAGCGGCTGCGGGTTGCGGCAGGGGCAGCGGCTGCGGGGTGCGGCAGGGCCAGCGGCTGAGGGGTGCGGCAGGGCCAGCGGCTGCAGGGTGCGGCAGGGCCAGCGGCTGCGGGGTGCGGCAGGGCCAGCGGCTGCGGGGTGCGGCAGGGCCAGCGGCTGCGGGGTGCGGCAGGGCCAGCGGCTGCGGGGTGCGGCAGGGCCAGCGGCTGCGGTAGGGGGTGCGGCAGGGCCAGCGGCTGCGGGGTGCGGTAGGGCCAGCGGCTGCGGGGTGCGGTAGGGCCAGCGGCTGCGGGGCGGGGTGCGGTAGGGCCAGCGGCTGCGGGGTGCGGTAGAGCCAGCGGCTGCGGGGTGCGGTAGAGCCAGCGGCTGCGGGGTGCGGTAGGGCCAGCGGCTGCGGGGTGCGGTAGGGCCAGAGGCTGCGGGGTGCGGTAGGGCCAGAGGCTGCGGGGTGCGGCAGGGCCAGCGGCTGCGGGGTGCGGCAGGGCCAGCGGCTGCGGGGTGCGGCAGGGCCAGCGGCTGCGGGGTGCGGCAGGGCCAGCGGCTGCGGGGTGCGGCAGGGCCAGCGGCTGAGGGGTGCGGCAGGGCCAGCGGCTGAGGGGTGCGGCAGGGCCAGCGGCTGCGGGGTGCGGCAGGGCCAGCGGCTGCGGGGTGCGGCAGGGCCAGCGGCTGCGGGGTGCGGCAGGGCCAGCGGCTGCGGGGTGCGGCAGAGCCAGCGGCTGCGGGGTGCGGCAGGGCCAGCGGCTGCGGGGTGCGGCAGGGCCAGCGGCTGCGGGGTGCGGCAGGGCCAGCGGCTGCGGGGTGCGGCAGGGCCAGCGGCTGCGGGGTGCGGCAGGGCCAGCGGCTGCGGGGTGCGGCAGGGCCAGCGGCTGCGGGGTGCGGCAGGGCCAGCGGCTGCGGGGTGCGGCAGGGCCAGCGGCTGCGGGGTGCGGCAGGGCCAGCGGCTGCGGGGTGCGGCAGGGCCAGCGGCCTGCGGGGTGCGGCAGGGCCAGCGGGGTGCGGCAGGGCCAGCGGCTGCGGGTTGCGGCAGGGCCAGCGGCTGCGGGGTGCGGCAGGGCCAGCGGCTGCGGGGTGCGGCAGGGCCAGCGGCTGCAGGGTGCGGTAGGGCCAGCGGCTGGGGGGGGGGCGCGGCAGGGCCAGCGGCTGGGGAGGGGGCGCGGCAGGGCCAGCGGCTGGGGTAGGGGGCGCGGCAGGGCCAGCGGCTGGGGTAGGGGGCGCGGCAGGGCCAGCGGCTGGGGGAGGGGGCGCGGCAGGGCCAGCGGCTGGGGTAGGGGGCGCGGCAGGGCCAGCGGCTGGGGTAGGGGGCGCGGCAGGGCCAGCGGCTGGGGTAGGGGGCGCGGCAGGGCCAGCGGCTGGGGTAGGGGGCGCGGCAGGGCCAGCGGCTGGGGTAGGGGGCGCGGCAGGGCAAGCGGCTGGGGTAGGGGGCGCGGCAGGGCCAGCGGCTGGGGTAGGGGGCGCGGCAGGGCCAGCGGCTGGGGTAGGGGGCGCGGCAGGGCCAGCGGCTGCGGGGTGCGGCAGGGCCAGCGGCTGCGGGGTGCGGCAGGGCCAGCGGCTGCGGGGTGCGGCAGGGCCAGCGGCTGCGGGGTGCGGCAGGGCCAGCGGCTGCGGGGTGCGGCAGGGCCAGCGGCTGCGGGGTGCGGCAGGGCCAGCGGCTGCGGGGTGCGGCAGGGCCAGCGGCTGCGGGGTGCGGCAGGGCCAGCGGCTGCGGGGTGCGGCAGGGCCAGCGGCTGCGGGGTGCGGCAGGGCCAGCGGCTGCGGGGTGCGGCAGGGCCAGCGGCTGCGAGGTGCGGCAGGGTCAGCGGCTGCGGCAGGGCCAGCGGCTGCGGGGTGCGGCAGGGCCAGCGGCTGCGGGGTGCGGCAGGGCCAGCGGCTGCGGGGTGCGGTAGGGCCAGCGGCTGCGGGGTGCGGCAGGGCCAGCGGCTGGGGTAGGGGGTGCGGCAGGGCCAGCGGCTGCGGGGTGCGGCAGGGCCAGCGGCTGCGGGGTGCGGCAGGGCCAGCGGCTGCGGGGTGCGGCAGGGCCAGCGGCTGCGGGGTGCGGCAGGGCCAGCGGCTGGGGTAGGGGGTGAGGTAGGGCCAGCGGCTGCGGGGTGCGGTAGGGCCAGCGGCTGCGGGGTGCGGTAGGGCCAGCGGCTGCGGGGTGCGGTAGGGCCAGCGGCTGGGGTAGGGGGTGCGGCAGGGCCAGCGGCTGCGGGTTGCGGCAGGGCCAGCGGCTGCGGGTTGCGGCAGGGCCAGCGGCTGCGGGAGGGGGTGCGGCAGGGCCAGCGGCTGCGGGAGGGGGTGCGGCAGGGCCAGCGGCTGCGGGAGGGGGTGCGGCAGGGCCAGCGGCTGCGGGAGGGGGTGCGGCAGGGCCAGCGGCTGCGGGAGGGGGTGCGGCAGGGCCAGCGGCTGCGGGAGGGGGTGCGGCAGGGCCAGCGGCTGCGGGAGGGGGTGCGGCAGGGCCAGCGGCTGCGGGAGGGGGTGCGGCAGGGCCAGCGGCTGCGGGAGGGGGTGCGGCAGGGCCAGCGGCTGCGGGAGGGGGTGCGGCAGGGCCAGCGGCTGCGGGAGGGGGTGCGGCAGGGCCAGCGGCTGCGGGAGGGGGTGCGGCAGGGCCAGCGGCTGCGGGAGGGGGTGCGGCAGGGCCAGCGGCTGCGGGAGGGGGTGCGGCAGGGCCAGCGGCTGCGGGAGGGGGTGCGGCAGGGCCAGCGGCTGCGGGAGGGGGTGCGGCAGGGCCAGCGGCTGCGGGAGGGGGTGCGGCAGGGCCAGCGGCTGCGGGGAGGGGGTGCGGCAGGGCCGGGGGCGGGGGGAGGGGGTGCGGCAGGGCCAGCGGCTGCGGGAGGGGGTGCGGCAGGGCCAGCGGCTGCGGGAGGGGGTGCGGCAGGGCCAGCGGCTGCGGGGAGGGGGTGCGGCAGGGCCAGCGGCTGCGGGAGGGGGTGCGGCAGGGCCAGCGGCTGCGGGAGGGGGTGCGGCAGGGCCAGCGGCTGCGGGAGGGGGTGCGGCAGGGCCAGCGGCTGCGGGAGGGGGTGCGGCAGGGCCAGCGGCTGCGGGAGGGGGTGCGGCAGGGCCAGCGGCTGCGGGAGGGGGTGCGGCAGGGCCAGCGGCTGCGGGAGGGGGTGCGGCAGGGCCAGCGGCTGCGGGAGGGGGTGCGGCAGGGCCAGCGGCTGCGGGAGGGGGTGCGGCAGGGCCAGCGGCTGCGGGAGGGGGTGCGGCAGGGCCAGCGGCTGCGGGAGGGGGTGCGGCAGGGCCAGCGGCTGCGGGAGGGGGTGCGGCAGGGCCAGCGGCTGCGGGAGGGGGTGCGGCAGGGCCAGCGGCTGCGGGAGGGGGTGCGGCAGGGCCAGCGGCTGCGGGAGGGGGTGCGGCAGGGCCAGCGGCTGCGGGAGGGGGTGCGGCAGGGCCAGCGGCTGCGGGAGGGGGTGCGGCAGGGCCAGCGGCTGCGGGAGGGGGTGCGGCAGGGCCAGCGGCTGCGGGAGGGGGTGCGGCAGGGCCAGCGGCTGCGGGAGGGGGTGCGGCAGGGCCAGCGGCTGCGGGAGGGGGTGCGGCAGGGCCAGCGGCTGCGGGAGGGGGTGCGGCAGGGCCAGCGGCTGCGGGAGGGGGTGCGGCAGGGCCAGCGGCTGCGGGAGGGGGTGCGGCAGGGCCAGCGGCTGCGGGAGGGGGTGCGGCAGGGCCAGCGGCTGCGGGAGGGGGTGCGGCAGGGCCAGCGGCTGCGGGAGGGGGTGCGGCAGGGCCAGCGGCTGCGGGAGGGGGTGCGGCAGGGCCAGCGGCTGCGGGGTGCGGCAGGGCCAGCGGCTGCGGGGTGCGGCAGGGCCAGCGGCTGCGGGGTGCGGTAGGGCCAGTGGTTACGGGTGTGGTAGGGCAAGGGCGGCGAGTGAGGGCGGCAAGTGCGTGCGCACAATTTTTGAATTCACGTTTAATGTTGTGCAAAATCTCATCCTTTCAAATTTTGCTCATTGGCCCCCTAGTGTTTTGGAATAATTGAAATGTACAGCTCCCCACCCCCACAATATAAGGTTGGGCAAGTCTGCCTTAGTGAGAAACGTGGGCTGGGGTTCTGGGTGGCTGGGATTGAAAGCTTAATAGAATGCAGAGGTATGTGAGACAATGTGCAATCACTAGAGAAAAGGAAAGTCTGAGGACATGAAGTGAAACCAGGATGTGATTTGATGAGAAGGCCAATCCATCTTTACGGCTGTCTGGGTGGGTAGATGGAAGGTGGGAAGAACAGTTTGGTAAGTAGGTTTCAGAGAGGGGCGTGCTGAGCCAAGTTTCTACTCAGGCCAAGTGATCATTCACAATAAAGGATGTAAACGACCTGGGTCTTGTCCAATAATGAATGGAATTCCTGGTGGGAAGTGTGTGGGAGGCTGTGATTGTTGAAATGTTGACAGAGCCCAAACATTTGATGAGGTAAGGGGAATGGAAAGTAGGTTTGGGAGGTGCAAATGTAGAGCATTGCAATTTGTTTTAACATTTTCATTAACAAAGTCAATGTAAACAGAAGCACAATAATCCTCACCTTTAGGATAGAAATCTGTGAAAAATCTTTCTCCTCAAAGTAAGCATGTGTGATGAGCTGCAATTTTGCTTGAAGCAACCCATAAAGTGGCTGTTGGAAGAAATTGCAAAAAAGAATATTACCACCGTTTCAGCAGTGAAGTATGAACTAGTTATTTAAAAAATAAGAACAGCAATTACACACAGCAATTTCTACCATGTTCCTATCCTAAAAAATCACAAATGCCAAGATGGATACAATTTAGTGAGCCATTTCAGAGAGCATAAAGAATAAACCATGTTGCTGAGAGTCTGGAGTCACAAGTGCGCCAGACCAGGTAAGGGCGACAGATTTCCTTCCCTAAAAGATATTAATGAACCAGATGGGTTTATTTTCCTATTTTCCTACCCCACTTTTTCCCTTTCCCCCCCTTTCTGCTGACGTTCAGTTTTTGTTAAAGAAATCGATGAATGGCTGCCAACTCTGAGCGAATCCCTGTATTGATCCTCTTAGAGCGAATTTGATTTTTTTCCAGACTGAGAAACTCTACCATATCGCTGACCCACATTCCTGATTCCGGGGGCTCCGAGTCCCTCCATCTCAGCAAGATCCGTCTCTGGGCCACCAGGGAGAAGGCCGTGATATCGGCCTCCCTTCTCTCTCCCCCCCCCCCCCCCCCCCCCCCCCAATTGTCCCCGGATCATCTGACACCCCCCCAAATATTGCTAATTCTGGACTTGGAGTTACCCTACCTTCCAGGACTTCCGACATAACATCTGCAAATCCCTGTCAGAATTCCCTCAGTTTCGCACATGCCCAAAACATATGAACATGGTTGGCTGGGCTACCCCCACACCGCACGCGTCTGTCCTCCACCTCCTCGAAGAACTTACTCACCCGAGCTACCGTTATGTGGGTCCTGTGGACTACCTTGAACTGAATCAAGCTGAGTCTAGCACAGGACAAGGATACATTTACCCTTTGCAAGGTTTTTTCCACAGTTCAGTTTCCAGCTCTCCTCCTAGCTCCTCTTCACCTCTCTGATATCCCTTCCCACTCTAACAATTCCCTGTATATGTCCGAAACCTTCCCACCTCCAACCCCTGTTTTTGTCAGTACTTTATCTTGTAGTCCCCTCAGGGGGTGGCGAGGAAAGCTTGGGACCTGTCGCCGTACAAAGTCCCGCACTTGAAGATACCGAAACCCATTCCCACCCGGCAAATCAACCTCCTCCTCTAATGTCTCCAAGGTCGGAAAGCCCTCCTGGATGAATAGATCCCAAAACCTCTCAATCCCTGCCTGCTGCCATACCTTAAAGCCCTCATCCAGCCCCACCCCCCCGGGACAAACCGGTGATTGTCACAGATCGGTGACCACACTCCAATCTCATATGCTGCCTCCATTGTCCCCACACCCTCAGGGCTGCCACCACCACAGGACTTGTAGAGTACCGAGCCGGCGACAATAGCAGGGGTGCCATCAGTAAAGCTTCCAGACTTGTACCTTTGCAGGATGCTGCCGCCATCCGCTCCCAGACCGACCCCTCTCCCACTACCCACTTCTAGACCATTGATATGTTGGCAGCCCAGTAATAGTTTTTTTTTTTAATTTAGAGTACCCAATTAATTTTTTCCAATTAAGGGGCAATTTAGCATGGCCAATCCACCTGGCCTCCACGTTTTTGGGTTGTGGGGGCGAAAACCACGCAAACACGGGGGGGAATGTGAAAACTCCACACGGACAGTGACCCAGAGCTGGGATTGAACCTGGGACCTCAGCGCCGTGAAGCAGCGGGGCTAACCCACTGCACCACAGTGCTGCCCTAGCCCAGTAATAGTTAATAAAGCTCCGGATAGCCAATCCCCTTTACCCGTGCACCCGTTCCAGGAGTGTCGTCTTTACTCTTGGGGTTTAACCCGTCCATATAAACCTCGATATTGCCACATCCATATTTCTAAAAAAAAGCCTTTGGGACAACAATCGGGAGACACTGAGAAAAGAAAAGCAGTCTCAGAAGGACAGTCGTCGTCACCGTCTGAACCCTCCCCGCCAGCGTCAGTGGGAGCATGTCCCATCTACAAAGATCCCTACTCATTTGATCCATTGCTTTGCCCAAATTTAACTTGTGAAGCTGCCCCAATCCTTGGCCACTTGAATCCCCAAATACCTAAAACTCTTCCCAACCACTTTAAAAGGTAGCTCCTTCTGGATCACAAACATCTTGCTTTTTCCCATATTTAACTTATAGCCTGAAAATCGCCCAAATTCTCCTAATACCTCCATGATTTTGGTCATCCTCGCAC
This sequence comes from Scyliorhinus canicula, assembly GCF_902713615.1. NCBI lineage: Eukaryota > Metazoa > Chordata > Chondrichthyes > Carcharhiniformes > Scyliorhinidae > Scyliorhinus > Scyliorhinus canicula. Next base: position 191,817,034 of record NC_052155.1, read on the forward strand.
CAGGTCCGTGATATACAGCAGCAAATCGTCCGCATAGAGAGACTCTGTGTTCCATCCCGTCCCCCTCCAGGTATTCGCTGCTCTCAGAGCCATTGCTGAGGGTTCTATGGCCATGGCTAACAGTAATGGGGAGAGCGGGCATCCCTGCCTTGTCCCCCGACAAAGACTAAAGTATTCTGACCGAACTCGGTTAGTTCTTACATTTGCCACCAGGGCCTGGTACAGTAGCCGGACCCACTCCACAAATCCCTGCCCAAACCCAAACCTGCCTAAAATATCCCATAGATACTTCTACTCCACTCGGTCGAAAACCTTCTCCGCGTCCATGGCAACTACCACCTCAGCCTCGCGCCCCTCCGCTGGCATCATAATTACATTAAGAAGCCGTCTAATGTTGGATGTCAGATGCCTGCCCTTTACAAATCCTGTCTGATCCTTTCCAATTATCTCCAGGACGCAATCCTCTATTTGGGTGGCCAGGATCTTTGCCAATAATTTGGCATCTACATTCAAGAGGGAGATTGGCCTGCACGATCCACAGCTCTCCGATCCTTGTCCCGCTTCAGGATGAGAGAAATTGATGCCTGTGATAACGTTTTGGGGGGTGGGGGGAACGAGTACTCGCAGCTCCTTGGACTCGTTGAAAGCCTTAACCAGGAGCGGCCCCAGTAACCCAGAGAACTTCTTATAAAATTCCACTGGGAATCCAGCAGGTCCCGGGGCTTTACCCGATTGCATCGCCCCCAAGTCCGTCTATCACCTTCCCAAGCCCAATCGGGCCACCCAGGGCCTCCACCAGCTCCTCATTTACCTTCGGGAACGCTAGCCTCCCCAGGAATTGATTCATGCCCTCCTTCCCAACCGGGGGTTCCGCCTCATGTAGCTGGCTATAAAATTCCTGGAATACTTCAGGTATTTGGATAATTGGAGCGCATTCTGGGGAAGGTGGGACCTGTACAAGCAGGACGGGTTGCATCTGAACCAGAAGGGCACCAATATCCTGGGGGGGAGGTTTTCTAGTACTCTTCGGGAGGGTTTAAACTAATTTGGCAGGGGAATGGGAACCGGATCTGTAGTCCAGCAACTAAGGTAGACGATAGTCAGGACGCCAAAGCACATAGTGATGCAGTGGGGAAGGTAACAATGACAAAGGAGAGTACTTGCAGGCAAGGAGATGGGTTGAAGTGTGTATACTTTAATGCAAGAAGCATCAGGAATAAGGTGGGTGAACTTAAGGCATGGATCTGTACTTGGGACTACGATGTGGTGGCCATCACAGAAACATGGATAGAAGAGGGGCAGAAATGGTTGTTGGAGGTCCCTGGTTATAGATGTTTCAACAAGATTAGGGAGGATGGTAAAAGAGGTGGGGGGGGTGGCATTGTTAATTAGAGATAGTATAATAGCTGCAGAAAGGTAGTTAGAGGGGGATGTGCCTACTGAGGTAATATGGGTTGAAGTTAGAAATAGGAAAGGAGCAGTCACCTTGTTGGGAGTTTTCTATAGGCCCCCCAATAGCAGCAGAGATGTGGAGGAACAGATTGGGAAACAGATTTTGGAAAGGTGCAGAAGTCACAGGGTAGTAGTCATGGGCGACTTCAACTTCCCAAACATTGAGTGGAAACTCTTTAGATCAAATAGTTTGGATGGGGTAGTGTTTGTGCAGTGTGTCCAGGAAGCTTTTCTAACACAGTATGTAGATTGTCCGACCAGAGGGGAGGCTATATTGGATTTAGTACTTGGTAATGAACCAGGGCAGGTGATAGATTTGTTAGTGGGGGAGCATTTTGGAGGTAGTGACCACAATTCTGTGACTTTCACTTTAGTAATGGAGAGGGATAGGTGCGAGCAACAGGGCAAGGTTTATAATTGGGGGAAGGGTAAATACAATGCTGTCAGACAAGAATTGAAGTGCAGAAGTTGGGAACATAGGCTGTCAGGGAAGGACACAAGTGAAATGTGGAACTTGTTCAAGGAACAGGTACTGCGTGTCTTTGATATGTATGTCCCTGTCAGGCAGGGAAGAGATGGTCGAGTGAGGGAACCATGGTTGACAAGAGAGGTTGAATGTCTTAAGAGGAAGAAGGAGACTTATGTAAGGCTGAAGAAACAAGGTTCAGACAGGGCGCTGGAGGGATACAAGATAGCCAGGAGGGAACTGAAGAAAGGGATTAGGAGAGCTAAGAGAGGGCATGAAAAATCTTTGGCGGGTAGGATCAAGGAAAACCCCAAAGCCTTTTACACATGTGAGAAATATGAGAATGACTAGAGCGAGGGTAGGTCCGATTAAGGACAGTAGCGGGAGATTGTGTATTGAGTCTGAAGAGATAGGAGAGGTCTTGAACAAGTATTTTTCTTCAGTATTTACAAACGAGAGGGGCCATATTGTTGGAGAGGACAGCGTGAAGCAGACTGATAAGCTTGAGGAGATACTTGTCAGGAAGGAAGATGTGTTGCGCGTTTTGAAAAACTTGAGGATAGACAAGTCCCCCGGGCCTGACGGGATATATCCAAGGATTCTATGGGAAGCAAGAAATGAAATTGCAGAGCCGTTGGCAATGATCTTTTCGTCCTCGCTGTCAACAGGGGTGGTACCAGAGGATTGGAGAGTGGCGAATGTCGTGCCCCTGTTCAAAAAAGGGAATAGGGATAACCCTGGGAATTACAGGCCAGTTAGTCTTACTTCGGTGGTAGGCAAAGTAATGGAAAGGGTACTGAGGGATAGGATTTCTGAGCATCTGGAAAGGCATTGCTTGATTAGGGATAGTCAGCACGGATTTGTGAGGGGTAGGTGTTGCCTTACAAGTCTTATTGAATTCTTTGAGGAGGTGACCAAGCATGTGGATGAAGGTAAAGCAGTGGATGTAGTGTACATGGATTTTAGTAAGGCATTTGATAAGGTTCCCCATGGTAGGCTTATGCAGAAAGTAAGGAGGCATGGGATAGTGGGAAATTTGGCCAGTTGGATAACAAACTGGCTAACCGATAGAAGACAGAGAGTTGTGGTGGATGGCAAATATTCAGCCTGGAGCCCAGTTATCAGTGGCGTACCGCAGGGATCAGTTCTGGGTCCTCTGCTGTTTGTGATTTTCATTAATGACTTGGATGAGGGGGTTGAAGGGTGGGTCAGTAAATTTGCAGATGATACGAAGATTGGTAGAGTTGTGGATAGTGAGGAGGGCTGTTGTCGGCTTCAAAGAGACATAGATAGAATGCAGAGCTGGGCTGAGAAGTGGCAGATGGAGTTTAACCCTGACAAGTGTGAGGTTGTCCATTTTGGAAGGACAAATCTGAATGCGGAATACAGGGTTAATGGTAGGGTTCTTGGCAATGTGGAGGAGCAGAGAGATCTTGGGGTCTATGTTCATAGTTCTTTGAAAGTTGCCACTCAAGTGGATAGAGCTGTGAAGAAGGCCTATGGTGTGCTAGCGTTCATTAGCAGAGGGATTGAATTTAAGAGCCGTGAGGTGATGATGCAGCTGTACAAAACCTTGGTCAGGCCGCATTTGGAGTACTGTGTGCAGTTCTGGTCACCTCATTTTAGGAAGGATGTGGAAGCTTTGGAAAAGGTGCAAAGGAGATTTACCAGGATGTTGCCTGGAATGGAGAGTAGGTCATACGAGGAAAGGTTGAGGGTGCTAGGCCTTTTCTCATTAGAACGGAGAAGGATGAGGGGCGACTTGATAGAGGTTTATAAGATGATCAGGGGAATAGATAGAGTAGACAGTCAGAGACTTTTTCCCCGGGTGGAACACACCATTACAAGGGGACATAAATTTAAGATAAATGGTGGAAGATATAGAGGGGATGTCAGAGGTAGGTTCTTTACCCAGAGAGTAGTGGGGGCATGGAATGCACTGCCTGTGGTAGTAGTTGAGTCGGGAAATTTATGGACCTTCAAGCGGCTATTGGATAGGTACTTGGATTAGGGTAGAATAAGGGAGTGTAGGTTAACTTCTTAAGGGCAGCACGGTAGCATTGTGGATAGCACAATTGCTTCACAGCTCCAGGGTCCCAAGTTCGATTTCGACTTGGGTCACTGTCTGTGTGGAGTCTGCACATCCTCCCCATGACTGCGTGGGTTTCCTCCGGGTACTCCGGTTTCCTCCCACAGTCCAAAGATGTGCAGGTTGGGTGGATTGGCCATGAAAAATTGTCCAAAATTCTATGATTAACCTAGGACAAAAGTTCGGCGCAACATCGTGGGCCGAAGGGCCTGTTCTGTGCTGTATTTCTCTATACTTCTATACTTCATTCACTGCCCCCAGGTCCGTCACCGTCTTCCCCCTCAAATCCTTTATTTTCCCTATTTTTCTAGCCGCCTCCTGTTTTCTCAGCTGATGTGCCAGCAGCCTGCTAGCTTTCTCCCCATGTTCATATATTGCCCCTTTTACCCTCCTCAGCTGACCCTCCACCTTTCCTGTGGAAAGGAGCCCAAACTCCATTTGAAGTCTCTGATGCTCCTTCAGGAGCTCCTCATTTGGAGACTCCGAGTATCTCCTGTCCACCTGTAAAATTTCTCCTACCAACCTGTCCAGCTCCGACCTCTCAGTTTTATCCTTGTGGGCTCGAATCGAAATACATTCCCCTCGAATGACTGCTTTCAGTGCCTCTCAGACTACCCCAGCTGCAGTCTCACCCGTGTCATTGATCTTTATGTCCCCCCCGAATGGCCTCTCTCACTTGCGCACAGATCTCCTCATCCGCTAACAGCCCTGTATCTAGTCTCCACTGTGGGCGCTGGGACATTCCCGTATCTGCCCATAGGTCTATCCTGTGTGGTGCATGATCTGAGACCACAATTGCTGAGTACTCAGTGTCCTCAACCCCTGCTAACAGTGTTTTATCTAGCACGAAGAAATCTATCCTGGAGTAATGTAGCCATCTAAGATGGACACTGGGCTACAAAATGGAGAACCGCAAGGAACACAGAGAAAAACAGTCATAGTGAGGAGACACAGCTTGCAAAAGACTGTTTTGCATTTTGCACGTACAGAAACCAGTTTCCAAAGAGTTGCAGAGTTTCAGCCAAAGGTGCAAATGGGAAACAGATCTGCATATTAATGAGATGATCCCGGCCCAGGGACAATAGAAACAGTTAAGTATCGAGGGATACTTTTCCATAGACGCCCAGACAGAGTGGCGCCAAAGCAACCAAAACAAAGAGCCGTAGGGACCACCCCAAACATCGAGAAACGACCCTAGGATTGGGGAGTTTGAAAGATATCGATTGGGAAAGACCCAATAGATGAGGGAACCACCCCAAGGGGGCCTGAACCTCCTGGGACCTATAAAAAGGTCAAGCACATGACTCGGTCTGTTGCTTCCAGACTCCGGCCCAGACCTGTTGCATCGCATCCTGTCTCCAGTTTCATCACCAGCCGTTGAGCATCAGCCATCGAACTGTAAGTGCCAACACAACGATCGCTACGTGATCCAGACCTTGCTAGCTCTTGACAACTTTGCCAATCAGAAGTTACAGACCAAGAACGGGACGAAGGCCTTGCTCCCTGACCTTGCCTGTTCCTGTCATGATAAGTATTTAGTTGTTTAGTATTAGAAGTAAGTTAGTCTCTTTAGCGTATGCATGAGTATTTATTATATTTGTTATAATAAACACCAATCGTTTGGACTTACTAATCGGTGTATGGATTTATTACTTTGAACCTGACCTTGGTATACTTGTGACGGTGTCTCAATACGACACCTGGCGACTCCGAGCATAATTACACATACAGAGCCATAGTAGTGTTAAGCACACGGCCTTTAAACGAAGGCGTGTTAATCACACTCCAGTAAAACGAGCAACAGTACGCCTTATGTACATGGGAGTAGAATGAATATTCCCTGCTCCTTGGTCTCTCAAATCTCCACGGATCCATCCCTCCCATGCGCTCCATAAAACCCCGCAGTTCCTTTGCCATTGTTGATAGCTTCCCCGACCTAGCACTCGACCGGTCCAACCTCAGGTCCAGGACCGTTTTAAAGTCACCACCCCCATGGTCAGCCGGCACGAGTCAAGGTCTGGGATCTTCCCCAGCGCCTTCCTGATAAACGCGACATCATCCCAGTTTGGGGCACATATATTCACCAGCACCACTGCCATTCCCTCTAGCTTCCCACTAACCTAGAAAATCTGCCTCCCGGGTCTACCTCTATCCTCCCCACCTCGAATGTCACCCTTTTATTAATCAGGATAACCAAGCCCTTTGTTTTAAAGTCCAGTCCTGAATGAAACACTTGCCCGACCCATTCCTTCTTTAATCTAATTTGGTCTCCCAGCTTCAAGTACGTCTCCTGTAACATAGCCACGTCCGCTTTTAACTGTCTCAGGTGTGCGAACACACGAGCTCTCTTAACTGACCCGTTCAGTCCACGAACATTCCATGTAACCAGTCTGGTCGGGGGCGCTTGTGCCCCCTCCCCTGTCGGTCAACCATGATCTTTCCTAGGCCAGCTCCTAGCCAGTGTTCCACGCTTCACTTGATCCGCCCCTCGACAGCGACCGCCATCTGATCTCCATCGCCAGTCTCCTAACTGTCCCTTACCCATCTGCAGTAACCCCCCCCCCCCCACTTCGTCTGTCCTCAGTTCTCCCCCCACTTTGCTCCCGTGAACCAGCTAGCTCAGCATCTCCCACCCTCTGGCATCAAAAAGCCTGCCGACTGCCATATTCTATTACACCTAGCAATAACACAAGCACTCAACACAGTAACAATCCCAAAAAGCTAACAAACCATCCCACAATGCGCAGGCAATGAGGCAAACCCCTCCCCCTTAACCAATTCTTATCAGTCCCATCACCTTCAAACATAATAGAAGAAACTTCAAGCAGCTTGAGCAAAATTATGCATGCCAGAATCTACTATCTTTCTTGCAGAAACTAAAACACCCCATTGCATCTTAAAAGTTCTTCACTCTGTAATCCAGTACATAAAGCAATAAATCCAAATGAAATTACACGAGGAAAGAAAAAAAAAATAAAACACCAAAAACTTTTTCTTCCCGAACATCACAACTTAACTCAGAATTAAAAGATCAAAATTTTAAACAAGACAAAGCAAAATACAACCATTTTTCTCAACTCCCTGCGACCCCGTCCCTTCCCCCAAACTCAGACCACCAGTTTGTTTAAAAGTCATTGCACCAGATTGCCAGATTCTACCCCTCCCCCTTTGTCCGATTCTCATCAGTCACATCACCTTCAAAGAGAATCAAACACAATAGAAGGTTCAAGCAGTTTAAGCAAAATTATGCATGCAAGAATCAACCAACTTTCTCAGAGAATAACACACCCTGTGGCAACTTTAAAGTTCTTTCCTCTGTGATCCAGTACATAAAGCAATAAATCAAAATCAAATTACACGAGAAAAGAAGAGAGAAAAAAAAAATTGTTTTAAAAATAAAACACCTGAACATCGCAACTTAACTCTCAGAATTAAAAGACTGAAATTTTAAACAAGACAAAGCAAAACACAGAACAATGTTACTCTGCTCCCCGCCACTCCATCCCATCCCCCAAACTCAGCCCACCACAGATAGAATTTAAAAGTCCTTTAGCCAGATTATTGTCTTTCATGAAAGTAACCACCTCTTCCGGAGAATTGAAGTGCAGTTCCCGGTTCTCGTATGTCACCCAAAGACGCGCCGGGTATAACAGTCCGAATTTAATGTCTTTCTCAAACAGGACCGCCTTAACTTTGTTGAAACTTGCTCTCCTCTTTTGTGAGTTCTGGTCCCCAGTCTTGGTACACCCGGATTCTCTGATTCTTCCCACATGTACCGTTTCGTCTGCCTGGCCCACTTCATGACATGCTCCTTGTCGAGGAATCAATATAGCCTCACCACCATGGCCCTCGGGGGCTCACGACCCTGGGGCGTACATACGAGCACCCTGTGGCTTGTCAAACACATTGACCCGGACCATCTCCTGCAACATCTTCCCCACATACACTCCCGCATCTGATCCCTCCTTCCCCTCTGGCAGCCCGACGATTCGGATAGTTTGCCTGCGAGACCGGTTCTCCAAGTCTTCTACTTTATCTAGCAGTCATTTCTGGCTGTCTTGTAGTTTGCTAATTTCAACAGCCATTGCAGTGGACTCCTCCTCTCGTTCAGTCGCCAGCTCCTGCATCTTTAGAATCTCCTGTCCCTAAGTCGTCATTTTCTCCTCCACCCGGTCAATCACCTCCTTAATCGAGGCTATCATCTGGGTTACATCTTCTGCGCACTCCTTGCAATGCCGGGTGAACTTCTCATCCAGGTACTTGACCCATTGCTCCATCGACCAGTGAGCTGGCATGGACACGCTTTGTCTCGTTACCATTGAGCTTGATGACCTCTGATTCTTGCTTTCACTCATCTTTTGGTTTCTCCTTTTCAACTCTTATTTGGACACAATTCCATAAATTGAGGGTCACCTCCTTTCCCTCTCCCTTCAATCAACTTATGTTGAGAAATTTTCCCAAAAGTACGGCTTAAACACCATTAAAAAAAACACCAAGGGCGAGAGCTGCTGAATGTGCGACCGTTTACTCCATGACCCCCACCGGAAGTCAACTAAATCAAAGGTTTATCGAGGGTAGCTGGTAATGTGGAGTTGAGGCTACAATCAGTTCAGCCATGATCTACTGAATTGCAGAGCAGGCCCAAAGGGCAGAATGACCAACTCCTACACCTAATTCAGATGTTCATTTGTTCCTATGTATGGCACAGTAACAAACCATTCGATCGAACAGATCCATGTTGGAGTTTACATTCTATCTGAGCATGCCCCCACTCTTTAATTTATCCCGTTACCATACCCTTTTAACTATTTGTCCATAATGTGTTCATCTAAATTCCTCTTAAAAACATCTAAATCATCTCCCTCACCACTCCTGTGGTAGCTCAGTTCCACATTCCAGCCTTTTCTTGAATAAATGTATTATTGACCATCATTTAATGTCCTGTAATTATGGTCTACCCACCCACAAGTCTATGTCTACCCTTTTGCAAGCTTAAAGACTTCTACTGGGTCTTTATCAGAGAAAAATACCCCGGCCTATTCAATCTTTCCTGATAGATATAGCCTCTCCATTTTAGTACCATTTGTTTAAATCATTTTAGCAGCTTCTCCTCTATGTACTTTTTATAGTATGCAGACCAAAGCTGTCCTCAGTATTAAAGCTTGGCTCAGGCAAGATTATATACAAGCTTGGTTACTTTCATTGCTTTTCAATTCTCTCCCATTAGAAATAAACTCTTTAGTGTTGTTTTTAATGTCTTTATTAACCTGTTCCTACTTTATTTAATCCAACAACATTCAGCTACGGGTTTAAATATGGTCCTTGTTTGTAAAATTAGTAGAATTTGTTACCTTACAGTTAGAACTTTGAGGAAAAAGTAGTGTTCCCTTTAATTCAGGCCACATTTGGAATATTGCACACAATTCTGGTTGGCACACTACCAGAGGATGTGGTGGATTTGGAGAGGGTGCAGAGGAGGTTTACCAGGATATTGCCTGGTCTGGAAGGTGTTAGCTATGCGGAGAGGCGGAATAGTCTCGGACTGTTTTCATTAGAACGATGGAGGTTGAGGTGTGACCTAATAGAGGTCTACAAGATTATGAGGTGCATGGATAGAGTGGATGGGCAGGCACACTTTCCCAGGGTGGAGGGGTCAGTCATCAGAGAGCATAGGTTCAAGGTCCGGGGGGCAAAGTTTGGAACAGATACGATAGGCAGTTTTTTTTTTTGTTTACAGAGAGGGTGGAGAGTGCCTGGAACGTGTTGCCAGGGGAGGTTGTGGAAGCAGATACAATAACGGCGTTCAAAAGGCATCTTGACAAATACATGGATAGGATGGGTATAGAGGGATATGGTACTAGGAAGTGCTGAGGGTTTTGGTCAAGGGTTGGTATCGTGACCGGTACAGGCTTGAAGGGCCGAAGGGCCTGTTCCTGTGCTGTATTGTTCTTTACAATTTTAACGTTTCCTCAAAATTCAACTACTCTTATTCAAAAGTATAGGCTCATTTGTAACCCCACCCTCAATCATTTCCAAACATGGCCCACAAATTTCCAAGGCTGACATATCTCTCCATTATCACTGTCAAAGTTGAAACTACTGCATATCGGCTTAAAACATTGGGCAGGAAATACATGTTTGCATCTATATTTTGCCAAAGTAGAAGATTTCCAATCACAACTCTATAGCAAGGTATTGATTTGATGTGGATTGGTGCAAGGGAAGATATGGAATAGGCAACTTATTATTCACATCCACACCATCAGCTGAGAACATCATCCCTGTAGGCCTAACAACTAGTTATGTAATCGTACTTTGCAGCATTTGACATAAATTAATATTTATGTAAAATAAGGCTGCTGAAATATATTTGGGAAAGGTCATTCCACTTACCAGCCTACTGAGCACACACACACTCTTCTGAACAGTTTCTCGAGTGACATCGGCCTGCCTAACCTTTAGGGCCTGAAGTTAAGAACAAGTTTGTTAAAATTAGAGACTTTATGAAAACATACACTCAATGGCACAGCTTTGTGGCGATTCCATTGAACAAAAAATTAGCCCGACAGTGGCAGAGGGTGTGACGGGCCCGGGGGGGGGGGGGGGGGGGGGGGCACCGAGCAAGCAAGTGGGGGGGGGGGGGGGGGCTTGACCGAGCAAGAGAAAGTAGAGGGGAGGGAGGGCTTGACCGAGTAAGCGAGCGGGGGAGGAGGGGGAGCGACCAAGCAAGCAAGTGGGGTAACTGAACAAGCGGGGGGGGGGGGGGGGGGGGGGTCGACACACACCCACACGGACAAAATTAAGGCTGAAGTAAAAACACGAGTTCCATTGCTGATTTGGTCCAAATTCAAAGTGGACCAGTCAGTCAGACTACAAAATTAGAACATAGAACAGTACAGCACAGAACAGGCCCTTCAGCCCTCAATGTTGTGCCGAGCCATGATCACCCTACTCAAACCCACGTATCCACCCTATACCCGTAACCCAACAACCCCCCCTTAACCTTACTTTTGTTAGGACACTACGGGCAATTTAGCATGGCCAATCCACCTAACCCGCACATCTTTGGACTGTGGGAGGAAACCGGAGCACCCGGAGGAAACCCACGCACACAGGGGGAGGACGTGCAGACTCCACACAGACAGTGACCCAGCCGGGAATCGAACCTGGGACCCTGGAGCTGTGAAGCATTTATGCTAACCACCATGCTACCGTGCGGCCCAAATGAAGCAGAAACGTGGAGCAATTGACCCAACACCGGGTAACTTTGGGTAACTTTGTCTGGTGGTTGTCCAGTCAGACACATGCGGCATGACCTGTATCTACTTTCCTGTTTAGAGAATACAGCCACTCCTATAGTTTGGCCTGAATCAACTTTAAAAGATGCCACCTTTTAGCCCTTTTAGTTATCAACATTAAATGGCAGAATAACAGCCACAATCAACGCATTTGGACAGGACGTTTACATCACATGTACCTCAGCAAAGCAACTTTCAGGCATTAAAAAGATTCCTTGCAGGTACAGGCAGAAGTTCCAGAACTCTCATTTTATGCGTGGGCCAACTGTCAAGTTTGTTCGCAGACATCTTCAAACTCTCTCCTACTCCGTTCCGAAGTTGCCACCTGCTTCAAGACCACCATCATACCAGTGCCAAAAATGTACCAGGCAGCGTGACTCAAGGACTACCATCTGGTGGCCTTGACATCTATCATGAAGTGCTTCGAGAGGTTGGTCATGAGACAAATTAATTACATACTCCCAGAATGCCTTGATCCACTGCAATTCGCATTCCGCCACAACCAGTCCACAGCAGACACCATCTCCCTGGCCCTACACATCCCTGGAGCATCTCGACAACAAGGACTCCTACATCAGACACCCATTCGCTGACTCCAGCTCCGCCTTCAACACTATAATGCCAGCCAAACTCATATCAAATCTCCAAAACCTTGGACTTGGTTCCTCCCTCTGCAACTGGATCCTCGACATAGACCACTATCAGTAAGGATAAACAATGCCTCCTCCACGATGGTCCTCAATACCGGGGCCCTGCAAGGCTGCGTACTTAGTCCCCTACTATAATCCCTGTAAACACCCGACTGTGTGGCAAAGTTTGGCTCCAACTCCATCTACAAGTATGCTGATGACACCATCGTAGTGGGTCGGGTCTCAAACAACGATGAGTCAGAGTACAGGGGGGAGAGAGAATTGAGTGGAGTGGTGTAACAACAACAATCTCTCCCTCAATGTCAGCAAAATTAAGGAGCTGATCATTGACTTCAGGAAGCGAAGTATTGTACACATCTTTGTCTGCATCAATGGTGCCAAGGTGGAGATGGTTGACAACTTCAAATTCCTAGGTGTGCACATCACCAACAATCTGTCCCTTTCCACCAACGTCTACACTACGACCAAGAAAGCACAACAGCGCCTATACTTCCTCAGGAAACTAAGGAAATTCGGCATGTCCACATTGGCTCTTAACAACTTTTACAGATGCATCATAGAAAGCATCCTATCTGGCTGCATCACAGCCTGGTATGGCAACTGCTTGGCCCAAGACCGTAAGAAACTACAGAGAGTCGTGAACACAGCCCAGTCCATCACACAAACCTCCCTCCCATCCATTGACTCTGCCTACACCTCCCGCTGCCTTGGGAAAGCAGGCAGCATAAACAAAGAACCCTCCCACTTGGGTTATTCTCACTTCCAACCTGTTCCATTGGGCAGGAGATACAAAAGTCTGAGGACACGCATTAACAAGTTCAAAAACAGTTCTTCCCGGCTGTTACCAGACTCTTAAACAAACTTCTTATGGACTAAACTGATCTCTTCACACATCTTCTCTACTGAGTAGTACTACACTCCGTGTACTTCACCCAATACCTGTGTCTATTTATTTACATTGTGCATTTATGTATATCCTATGTTTTTTCATGTATGGAACAATCTGTCTGGACTGTCCACAGAACAATATTTTTCACTGTACTTCAGTACACGTGACAATAAATCAAAGCAATTAATCAAAATGGTTAGGTAACTAATTAACCTTCAAACACAATGAGTTCAGGACATTATCACATATCCTCATTGTCCTTGCGATTAGTTGAAGGATATCTTCATAAGTCTCCATTGACCTTATCTGGAATAAGTTTCAATAACAGTTTTCGTCTTTTCTACCAATCCGTAGTGTTTCACTTTTTCAGTTGTGAAAGTCAATAATTAAAATCTATATTTTAACTGACAAAAACTAACCTTAGCTTCAATTTGTCGATAGCAGGAAACCCCATAAACCGTCTTTTGATTCCCACTTCTTGGGGGTAAATGAAAATAAACGGTATCTAAGGGAGAAAATCAAAAAATGAAATCATGGAAAAAAGATTAATTTCAGATTGAACTGAAAATATTCTTCAGTAACATCATAAGATAATAAAATGATAGGTAAACTAGTGCTTTGACCTAAAATTGAAACAATAAGTCAAAACATTGAAGGCACAATTTAGGTGACAACAGCGTGATAGGATATTATTTTTATTTACAGTTACCATAATATTTATGAACTCCATACCCAAACATGATCAAACATCGAAGCATATGGCACAACAGGAAATCATTTTGTTTATCATGCCTAAACTGATTTTGGGGGAGGGTTTAAACTAATGCGGCAGGGGGATGGGAACCAATACAGGAAGTCGGAGGGAAGCAAAGCGGGAACAGAAAGAAAAGGCAGTAAGGTGGAAAGTGTAAGGCGAGAAGCCATAGTCGAAAATCAAAAAGGGTACAGGGTACAGTGACTGAGGAGAGCTCAGTGAATAGGCCCAGTAATACTAAAAGGAATAAAATAGGAAGTGAAAACATGAATGGAAAGGGAAGCAACAGGTTATTACATGACCATGTGGGTTCAACGATAAGGAAAATTAGGAGAAATGTTAAAAGGAAATACAACTTAGGAGAGGTTACTGATCGAGGTGTTAAGATTCAAAACGGAGGTATAAAAGCCAACATAGGGGTACTTTACCTGAATGCTGGTAATATTCGGAATAATGTAAATGAGTTGATGGCACAAATCATCGAGAATGATTATGATTTAGTAGCCATTACTGAAACATGGTTAAAGGATGGTCACGACTGAGTTAAATATTCAAGGGTATCAAACTATTCGAAAGGACAGAGTGGATAGTAAGGGAGGTGATGTAGCTCTGTTATTTAAGGGTAACATCTGGCCAGTAGTGAGGGATGACATCGGTGCTAAGGAGGATAAGGTTGAATCCATTTGGGTGGCAATCAGGAATAGTAAGGCAAAATAGTCAATAGGCCACCAAATAGTAACATTACGGTGGGACGGGCAATAAACAAAGAAATACCTGATGCATGTAGAAATGGTACAGCAGTTATCATGGGGTATTTTAATCTACATGTCGATTGATTTAACCAGGTTGGTCAAGGCAGTCTTGAGGAGGAGTTTATAGAATGTATCCACGATAGTTTCCTAGAACAGTATGGAATGGAATCTACGAGGGAACAAGCGATCCTTGATCAGGTCCTGTGTAATGAGACAGGATTGATTAATGATCTCATAGTTAGGGATCCTCTTCGAAGGAGTGATCACAATATGGTGGAATTTGAAATACAGATGGAGGGTGAGAAGGTAAAATCAAACACTAGTATTTTGTGCTTAAACAAAGGAGATTACAATGGGATGGAAGAAGAGCTGGCCAAGGTAGACTGGGAGCAAAGACTTTATGGTGAAACAGTTGACAAATGTCCAAGCGGTTTTTCACAGTGCTCAGCAAAAGTTTATACCAACAAAAAAGGACAGTAGATAAAGGGAAAATCGACCGTGGGTATCAAATTGAAGGAAAAAGCATACAAAGTGGCAAAGATTAGTAGGAGACTAGAGGATTGGGAAATCTTTAGGGGGCAACAGAAAGATTCTAAAAAAAGTTATAAAGAAGAGTAAGATAGATTATGAGAGTAAACTTGCTCAGAATATAAAAACAGATAGTAAAAGTTTCTACAAATATACAAAACAAAATAGAGTGGCTATGGTTAATATTGGTCCTTTAGAGGATGAGAAGGGAGATTTAATAATGGGAGATGAGGAAATGGCTGAGGAACTGAACAGGTTTTTTGGGTCTGTCTTCACAGTGGAAGACACAAATAACATGCCAGTGACTGATGGAAAGGAAGCTGTGACAGGTGAGGACCTTGAGACGATTGTCATCATAAGGAGGTGGTGATGGGCAAGCCAATGGGGCTAAAGGTAGACAAGTCTCATGGCCCTGATGGAATGCATCTCAGGGTACTAAAAGAGATGGCTAGGGAAATTGCAAATGCACTTGTGATAACTTACCAAAATTCACTAGACTCTGGGGTGGTCCTGGGAGATTGGAAATTATCAAACGTGACACCACTTTTTTAAAAAGAGGGAGGCAAAAAGCATCTATCAAGGAAGAAATAGCGAAGCATTTGGATGGAAATTGTCCCATTGGACAGACACAGCATGGGTTCATAAAGGGCAGGTCGTGCCTAACTAATTTAGTGGAATTTTTTGAGGACATTACGGTAGACAATGGGGAGCCAATGGATGTGGTATATCTGGATTTCCAGAGAGCTTTTGACAAGGGGCCACATAAAAGGTTGCTGCATAAGATAAAGATGTATGGCTTTAAGGATAACGTAGTAGCATGGATAGAGGATTGGTTAATTAATAGAAAGAAAAGAGTGGGGATTAATGGGCGTTTCACTGGATGGCAATCAGTGGCTAGTGGTGTCCCTCAGGGATCAGTGTTGGGCCCACAATTGTTCATCATTTACATAGATGATTTGGAGTTGGGGACCAAGTGCAATGTGTCCAAGCTTACAGATGACACTAAGATGAGTGGTAAAGCAAAAAGTGCAGAGGATACTGGAAGTCTGCAGAGGAATTTGGATAGTTTAGGTGAATGGGCTAGAGTCTGGCAGATGGAATACAATGTTGACAAATGTGAGATTATCCATTTTGGTAGAAATAAGAGCAAAAGGGATTATTATTTAAATGATCAAAAATTTAGGCACCATGGTGGCACAGTGGGTTATCACAATTGCTTCACAGCTCCAGGGTCCCAGGTTCGATTCCCGGCTTGGGTCACTGTTTGTGCGGAGTCTGCACGTTCTCCCCGTGTGTGCATGGGTTTCCTCCGGGTGCCCCGGTTTCCTCCCACAGTCCAAAGATGTGCAGGTTAGGTGGCTTGGCCATGCTAAATTGCCCTTAGTGTCTAAAATTGTCCTTAGTGTTGGGTGGGGTTACTAGGTTACGGGGATAGGGTGGGGTTGTGGGCTTGGGTAGGGTGCTCTTTCCAAGAGCCGGTGCAGACCAGACGGGCTGAATGGCCTTCTTCTGCACTGTAAATTCTATGAAAAATTCTATGAAACATGCTGCTGGGCAGAGGGACCTGGGTGTCCTCGTGCATGAGTTGCAAAAAGTTGGTTTACAGGTGAAACAGGTGATTAAGGCGACAAATGGAGTTTTGTCCTTCATTGCTAGAGGGATGGAGTTTAAGACTATGGAGGTTATGCTGCAATTGTATAAGGTGTTAGTAAGGCCACACCTGGAGTATTGTGTTCAGTTTTGATCTCCTTACCTGGAGAAAGGACGTACAGGCGCTGGAGGGTGTGCAGAAGAGATTCACTAGGTTGAGGGGGTTCGATTAGGAGAGGTTGAGTAGACTGGGTCTGTACTTGTTCGAATTCAGAAGGATGCGTTAGGGGTGGGGGGGATCTTATAGAAACATATAAAATAATGAAGGGAATCGATAGGATAGATGCGGGAGGTTGTTTCCACTGGTGGGTAAAAGCAGAACCAGGGGGCATAGCCTCAAAATAAGGGGAAGTAGATTTAGGACTGAGTTTAGGAGGAACTTCTTCACCCAAAGGGTTGTGAATCTATGGAATTCCTTGCCCAGTGAAGCAGTAGAGGCTCCTTCATTAAATGTTTTTAAGATAAAGGTAGTTTTTTGAAGAATAAAGGGTTATGGTGTTTGGGCGGGAAAGTGGAGCTGAGTCCACAAAAGATCAGCCATGATCTCATTGAATGGCGGAGCAGGCTCGAAGGACCAGATGGCCGACTCCTGCTCCTAGTTCTTATGCTCTTATATTCAATTAGTGTCAATTAGCATCCCTATGAATTTTTCTTTTTACAAGCATATTTTTGTTTATAAAGTTACTTTTATCTACAGTCTGTTCCAGATCAGCTCCCCATTACTTTCTTCTATGCACTTCAATGTTATTCTGATAACTCCCTTAGATACCGTTGTACAATGGATTGCCACCTCAAAATGTCCCATCACCAGGCATGGAACCACAATTCTGTACCTTAATGGTGCATACTTTTCTCTCTATCATAATCCAAGTTTTGTACTTAGCATATGCACGATGTTTTCAATATTTAAGTGACTATGAACATTTCCCATGCATCATTGCAATTCATTGAAATCCTAGTACAGTAGCAACACTAGAAAGAAAATGGAAAAGATTTCATACCACCTCCCTCATATACCTTCCCACACGATAAAGGGCGTGACTTGCAAAGATATGAAAAAAAGACAGCTGGTGTCAGCTCTTCAGGACATGCACTTCTCGTAGAGATGTATGCAGATCACTAAAGATGTGTGACTCGATTTCAGGGGGGAAAAAAAGTATACAATCTCCTTTTGTCTTCAAAGTTTCATCCCACAATTCTGTAAAATCTATTGCCAACAATTGGGTTGGTTTTCCGAGTCTAATAGTGTTGTAGAGTTTCAGCAGTATCATGAAATTATGGGTTGGTCAACAAAATGGATGCTACACAAATGGGTACGAGTGCATTGGGCAAATGGTGCAAAAGTTCTTGACTATGAAAGATCATCCTGAAGAAATCCTCCAAGGCAAGATCTGTAATTCATGTTTTTTTGTAGTAAAAAAAATGCTTCATTCATTTGTTTGAAGATGAAACTCTGCCTTTGATCAAGAGAACAAATTGGGCTCCTTGATTTACTAATCTGTATTACTCCACTGAAATTAAAAGACTGTGTTTCCTCAAGTGGGGGGAAAGCGGTTGCTTTCAGGGAAAAAAATACTGCAAGCTTTTAAGAGTTCACATGGTCACTGACATTTGTATTGTACTTGTTACATACATTCACCTTTGTTTACAGTACACACTCGTGGAGTATTCTCAAAGTTAGAGGGAAGCTCCACTCAAGGAGTTAACAGAAGTTTTAGTTTTGATTTGCATAATTACGTAATTCAAGGTGGCAGCAAACCATAGAATTTACAGTGCAGGAGGCCATTCGGCCCATCGAGTCTGCATCGGCTCTTGGAAAGAGCACCCTACTTAAGCCCATGCCTCCACCCTATCCCTGTAACCCAGTAACCCTACCTCACCGTTTTTGGACACTAAGGGCAATTTATCAAGGACAATACACCTAACCTGCACATCTTTGGACTGTGGGAGGAAACTGGAGCACCCGGAGGAAACCCACGCAGACATGGGGAGAATGGGCAGACTCCGCACAGGCAGTGACACAAGCCGGGATTCAACTCCTTCTCAAAAGCTATTAGAGATAGGCAATAAATGATGACCAGCCAGCAATGCCCACATCCCATGAATGAATATTTTAAAAATTAACAAAAACAAATCAACATAATTAACTTCCTTGTTTGATTCGAGGCCATTTGACAGATGGCCTTGGTTCTTGAAAAATGCTGTCCAAGTTAATCCTATGCCTTGACTCATTCTCCATAACACTACAGTTTAACCCCATAAAGAATTTTCTTTAAATTTGGACTGGCAAAACCAGCATTTATTGTTCATCCCTAATTGCATTTCGGAAGATGGTGGTGCACCAGCGGTGGAGGGAATGAATGTTGAAGAGACGTCAATAATTTTTTTGAATATATAAATTTTAGAGTACCCAATTCATTTTTTCCAATTAAGGGGTAATTTAGCGTGACCAATCCACCTACCCTGCATATATTTTGGGTTGTGGGGGGTGAGAGCCCGCAGACACGGGGAGAATGTGCAAGCTCCACACGGACAGTGACCCGGGGCCGGGAGGCAGCAGTGCTAATCACTGCGCCACCATGCTGCCCTGGTCATATTCTATGTTAATGCAAGCCTGTCTTTTACTTTCTTTCTTCCTCTCACCCCCACCCACCCCCACAGATGGAAATTAGCATCACTCTCAGAAGAAGGCGAAGCAGAAAATCACCTGGGGTGATGTGCATTGTGGTCAGGCGTTGTCATTAGGTGTGCATGACTTAATTTCAAAGGATTAAGGACGGAGTATGTATTTTTGGATAGTATATTTGGAGATGATAGGGTACAAGAGATAAAAAAATAAAGGACCATTGTTTTGAAACACTTTTTTAAAAATATAGAACATGGTTACATCCCTCAAAGTACAGCACATACAAAGATGATTTAATATACTGGCTCTAATGCACAAAAACATGGTAACAATTAAATACACAGCAAAATCCACATTCGCAATGAGATTAACATTGTTTTGTTTTTCTGGTGTTGTGGGAAGAATGCAGCCAGCACAGTGGGAGACTCAAATTCTTCTAAAAAAAATCATCCACCCGACATTGCAGTATGCAGTATGATTCCAGGTCCTGTAGTATGATTTTTAAACATGACCAGGTAGGAGGGTTAACTAATTGATCAACTTATTTTGCTTTAGCAATTATAAAAGAATGTTTCTTAATCCATCTTACCTTCAAGGTAGTTGTGTGCACCATCAGGCAGGGCCAGAAATGGGAGGTATTTCCACTCCTCAGGCAAGCTGTGACCATCATGTCCTTCTTCTGGAACCAACGGTGGATATGAAAATTCAACCTGTATTGTTCCAGAATAGAGATGGTGAGTCAACATATAATGGTCCACAACGAAAAGTTCAATGAATACTCTACATAATGCCAGCTAATGAAACCACAATGACTGGAAAAAGGAAATCAAAAAAGAATTTTGAAAATAGAAAAAGACAAAGAAATATTTCAGGGACTTTTTTATCCATCTACAAGATCCACTGCAGGAACGCGCCAAGGTTCCTTAGACAGCACCTTCCAAATACATGACCAATACCATCTAAAGGGCAAGCAGGCAAATAGCTAGGAATGCCACCACCTGATGCTTCCTTCCAAGTCAGTAACCACCCTGACTTGGAAATACATCGCCTTTCCTTCACCGTCACCGAGTCAAAATCCTGGAACTCCTAACAGCACTGTGGGTGTACCTGTACCTACACCTCAGGGACTGCAGTGGTTCAAGAACTCACCACCACCTTCTGAAGGGCAATCAGGGATAGGCCATAAATGCTGGCCTTAACAGCGACATCCACATCCTTTAAATAAATGTTTATATATTCCTACTTTTCCACATCTCCAAACTTGTCAAAATCAAATTACCCCCCTATTGCCACTCAGAAATTTAGCTTGTGCTCCAAATCCAGTCCCTATCCATTTTCCATGACTTTATCTATGATCACTCATTTGTCCTTATTATGTCTATGAAATGTAATATTAACATTTTTGCCTTTGGAGGGTGGCACAGTGGTAAGGACTGCTGCCTCACGGCACCATGGACCCAGGTTAAATCCCGGCCCCGGGTCACTGTGCGTGTGAAGTTTGCACATTCTCCCCATGTCTGAGTGGGTTTCACCCCCACAGCCCAAAAAAATATGCAGGGTAGGTGGATTGGCCATGCTAAATTGCCCCTTAATTGGAAAAATAAAAAGAATTGGGTACTCTAACTTTATATTTTGTTAAAATTGTCTGTCACACACCTTTAAATCCATGGCTACTGCTTTATTAAAAGTCTCATGCTAATGGAAAACTTAGAATGGGACTTGACAGTGTCCTCCAATACTTTTTAAGTATGTGACATTTTTCATCAATCTCTTTGATGAGCCTTGTATACTTAGCATCCACCACATCTGCAAACATTGGCCTCACGGTAGCATGGTGGTTAGCATCAATGCTTCACAGCTCCAGGGTCCCAGGTTCGATTCCCGGCTGGGTCACTGTCTGTGTGGAGTCTGCACGTCCTCCCCGTGTGTGCGTGGGTTTCCTCCGGGTGCTCCGGTTTCCTCCCACAGTCCAAAGATGTGCGGGTTAGGTGGATTGGCTATGCTAAATTGCCCGTAGTGTAAGGTTAATGGGGGGGATTGTTGGGTTACGGGTATACGGGTTACGTGGGTTTAGGTAGGGTGATCATTGCTCGGCACAACATCGAGGGCCGAAGGGCCTGTTCTGTGCTGTACTGTTCTATGTTCTATTTGTGACAAGAACGGTGAGCAATTATTTTGTACAACTTTAAGCAAATGTGCTTTTTGTACCTCTCAGATTCTTATCAGCTGATGCAATTAACACTTCTTTAACATTCTGATTTGAAATGTCAAGTTTTGTTAAAGGTATGCATTAATGCTCTGATTGGGTAAACTGAAGATTCACCAACTTCAAAAAACAATTACTTTATTATATTCCATGACCAATTTTATTGGTACCTTTTTCATGAAGACTTAAGTCTTCTCATTAGAGACTACACTAGTAATGAAGTGGCTTACTCCAGCTATCCTGCATAGAATCACCACTATATTTAGTGACCCCAATACATCGTCATCCCTGAAATTGAAACAAGTAGAATTCCGTACTTCCTAACCCTCAGTTTCTATCCTTTTCAGGTTCCTCAAAACCTAGAAAGATTTTTTAAAAATAATACAAAGTAAATGATAAAATGGGAAATTAGCACTAAAATCAATTTGAATTCACCAACTTTAAATTAAGAGCAGAATGCATCAAAGTGCAACTGAAGCCCAGGTTGTCAGGCTGAACAAAGAAGCAAAAGTACAGGACAAGAACAGGCCCTTCGGCCCTCCAAACCTGTGCCGATCATGATGCCCCTAACTAAAAAAAAACCTCCTGCCCTTACTCGGTCCGTATCCCTCTATTTCCTCCCTATTCATGTACCCATCCAGATGCCTCTTAAATATTGCTAATGTGCCTGCTTCCACCATATCCTCTGGTAGCACGTTCCAGGCACCCACCACACTCTTCTGCACAAAACACTTACCCCACATATCTCTTAAACTTTCCCCCTCTCACCTTGAACCTGTGCCCCCTTGAACCACTTCCACCCTTGTCTATGCCTCTCATAATTTTGTCGACCTCTATCAGATCGCCCTTCAGCCGTGGCAGCACGGTGGCATCTTGTGTTAGCCCTGTTGTCTCACAGCGCCGAGGTCCCAGGTTCGATCCCGGCTCTGGGTCACTGTCTGTGTGGAGTTTGCACATTCTCCCAGTGTTTGCATGGGTTTCGCCCCCACAACCCAAAGATGTGCAGGCTAGGTGGATTGACCGTGCTAAATTGCCCCGTAATTGGAAAAAATGAATTGGGTACTCTAAATTTATTTCAAAAAATCTTCCCTCAGCCTCCGTCTTTCCAGTGAAAACAATCCTAGTTTATTCAACCTCTCCTCATAGCCAACACCCTTGAGGCCAGGCAACATCCTGGTGAACCTTCTTTGCACTCTCTCTAAAGCTTCCACATCCTTCTGATAATGTGGTGACCAGAATTGCATGCAATACTCCAAATGCAGCCTAACAAAGGCTTTATATAGCTGCAACATTTCCCAACTCTTGGTCTCAATGCCCCGGTTGATGAATGCAAGCATGCCATATGCCTTCTTAATCGTCTGTGTTGCCACTTTTAGGGAACTGTGGACCTGCACGCCTAGATCCCTGAAGATGTTAATGTTCCTCAGGGTTCTGCCATTTACAGTATAATTCATACCTAGATTTGCTCCTCCAAAATGCATCACCTCGTATTTGTCCGGATTAAACTCCATACACAGGCACATGGACAGCAGTAAATTGAAGGGGTGTAGGTTCGGTGGATCTTAGATTAGGATAAATGGTTGGCACAACATCATAGAACATAACAGCGCAGTGCAGGCTCTTCGGCCCTCGATGTTGCGCCGACCTGTGAAACCACTCTAAAGCCCATCTACACTATTCCCTTATCACCCATATGTTTATCCAATGACCATTTAAATGCCCTTAATGTTGGTGAGTCCACTACTGTTGCAGGCAGGGCATTTGGGCCGAAGGGCCTGTACTGTGCTGCCCTGTTCTCTGTTCTAAGTCTCTAATCTATCTATATCCTGTTGTATCCTCTGACAATCCTCGGCACTATCAGCAACTCCGCAATCTTTGTGTCATCCGCAAACTTACTAATCAAGACCACCCACATTTTCCTCCAGATCATTCATACATACGACAAACAAGAAGTCCCCGCACTGATCTCTGCGGAACACCACTAGCTACAGATCTCGATTCAGAAAACCACTCTTCCACCGCTAATCTCCGTCTTTCATAACCAAGCCAGTTCTGTATCCACCCAGCCAGCCCACCCCGAATCCCATGTGATTTTAATTTTTGTACCAGTCTGCCGTGTGGGACTTTGCCAAAGCACTTACTAAAATCCATATGAACCACATCCACAGCCCTTCCCTCATCAATTTTCGTTGTCACCTCTTCAAAAAACTCAATCAAGTTGTTGAGGCATGATCTTATCCGTACAAAACCATGCTGGCTGTCACAAACTAGTCCATTTTCCTCCAAATGTGCATATATCCTGTCCCTCAGCATCGTCTCCAAAAGCTTCCCCACCCCTAATGTCAGGCTCACTAGCCTATAATTGCTGGATTGCCCCTGCTTCCTTTTTTAAACAATGGAATAACATTGGCTATTCTACAGTCCTCTGGAACCTCACCTGTGGTCAAAGAGGATGTGAATATATCTGTTAAGTCCCCAGCTATTTCTCCCCTTGCCTCCCGCAGTAACGTGGAATAGACCCCATCCGGCCCCAGGGACTTCCCTACCTTAATGCAATTTAGGATACTTAACACTTCCTCCTTTGATATACTGACGTTCTCAAGACAGTTCACACACCTATCCCTGACCTCAGCATCCATCACGTCCTTCTCCCTGGTGAATACCAATGCAAAGTACTCATTAAGGATTTCACCCATTTCCTGTGGTTCCACACATAACTTACCTCCATTGTCCTTAAGTGGGCTTAGTCTTGCTACTAATATATGCATAAAAAGCACTTGGATTCTCCTTGACCATGCTTGCTAAAGACATTTCATGGCCCCTTTTAGCCCTCCTAATTCCATGTTTACGTTCATTCCAATTTCACTGTACTCGTCAAGGGCTTCGGCAGTTTTTTGATGCCTAGATCTATCGTATGCTTCCTTTTGACTAAGCTTACAATTTCCCTTGTAGTCCATTGTTCCTGAATCCTGCCATTTCTATCCTTCATTTTTGTGGGGGCATGCCTGTCCTGCACTGCAATCAACTGGCCTTTAAAAGCCTCCCACATGTCAGATATGGATTTGCCCTCAAATAGCCGCTCCCGATCCAATTCCCCAGTTTCTGTCTAATTTGGATGTAATTGGCCCTCGCCCAATTAAGCACCCTCACCCGCAGGCCACTCTTGTCCTTATCCATGACTATTCTAAATCTTATGGAATTATGGTTAAGCCAAAAAAGCTCCCCCACTGAAACATCAAACATCTGGCCTGGTTCATTCTCCAATACCAAGTCGAGTATGGTCCCCTCCCTGGTTGGATTGCCAACATACTGGATCAAAAAGCCTCCGGGACACATCTAACAAATTGCTCTCTATCCAAGCCCCTGGCTGTAAGGGATTCCCTGTCAATATGGGGGGAGTTAAAGTCGCCCATCACAACTACCCTGCTTTTTTCACACCTTTCAGTATCTGACTACACAACTGCTCTTCTGTCTCCTGCAGGCTGTTGGGAGGTCTATAGTACACTCCCAACATTGTGTTTTCATTCTTCTTGTTCCTGAACTCCACCCGTAATGCCTCACTACCAAATCCCTCCAATGTGTCCTCCCTCAACACAGCTGTGATCTGCTCCCTGATCAGCAATGCAACTCCCCCACCTCTTTCGTTTCCCCTTCTGTCCTGTCTAAAACAACAATATCATTGAATTTACAGTGCAGAAGGAGGCCATTAGGTCCATCGAGTCTGCGCCGACCCTTGGAAAAAGTACCCTGCATAATCCTGTGCCCCCACCCCATCCCCGCAACCCCCTGACCTTTTGGTCACTAAGGCGCAATTTAGCGTGGCCAATCCATCTAACGAAAGCTTTGCGCAAGTCGAGAAGACACAGCCGGAGTGAGGCACATCCAGAGTGGGAAGTTGGAACTTGGCAATTTGGTGCAGTGAGGTAATCAGGAAAGGTAAGTGGTAAGTCTAATTCTGCTATTTTTCAGTTAAAAGTGCAGTGTGTAGATTAGTGTCTGATTGGCTGAAGCTGCCCCCACCCTAATTGCTGAGAGGCAGTTATCTGTCAGTCACCTGAGGTCTGTTTAGGGGCACAAAGGTGCACATTGTATTCTTCTCTTTGAAGTTTAGGGTGGTGAGAGTCACCCTGGTTAGCTGAGGTCTGTATAAAAGACAGACAGAAAGCGCACTCAGTAAGCTTTGTGCAAGTGAAGGGGACATAGCCGAGTGAGGCATATCCAGAGTGGGAAGTTGGAACTTGGTAATTAGGTGCTTTTTCTCTACTGTTTTGTTCTCTCTCTTTCTTCTGGCCTGTAACTTTTAATCTGCAGGGAGAGAACCAGGGAGCATCTGAGACCCTGGGTGAGTTCTCTCAGTGAGCCAGAGAAGACACAGCCAGAGTGAGGCACAACCAAGAGTGAGTTGGGGAATTTGAAGCTAGGTGGGAATTCGAAGTTGGGTGGGGAAGAGGTGCTTTTAACCCTGGTAAGTGACTGGTAAGTAGTTTTTCTATTCATTGTCTAATTTCTTTATTTTTCTTTCTTTTTTTTTGAAATTGTAGTTGTATAAGTTTACCCAAGGTTTAAAACATGGCAGGAGATCCCAGACCCGTGTCATGCTCCTCGTGTGCGATGTGGAAGCTCAGGGACACATCCACTGTCCCTGGCTCCTTCATGTACAAGAAGTGTGTCCAGTTGCAGCGCCTGTTAGACCGCTTGACGGCTCTAGAGCTGCGGATGGACACACTTTGGACCATCCACGATGCTGAGGAGGTCGTGGATAGCACGATTAGCAAGTTGGGCACACCGCAGGTGAAAGTTACTGAGGGAGATAGAAAATGGGTGACCAAAAGACAGAGCAAGAGTAGGAAGGTAGTGCAGGTGTCCCCTGTGGTCATCTCCCTGCAAAACAGATATACCACTTTGGATACTGTTGAAGGAGATGGCTCACCAGGGGAAGGCAACAACAGCAAGGTTCATGGCACTGTGGCTGGCTCTGCTGCGCAGCAGGGTAGGAAAGAAAATGCCAGGACCATAGTGATAGGGGACTCCATCTTAAGGGGAATAGACAGGCGGTTCTGCGGACGCAATGGAGACTCCAGGATAGTATGTTGCCTCCCTGGTGCAATGGTCAAGGATATCTCGGAGCGGCTGCAGGACATTCTGGAGGGGAGGGGAGGGCTGAACAGCCAGCTGTCGTGGTGCACATAGGCACCAACGATATAGGTAAAAAATGGGATGAGGTCCTACAAGCTGAATTCAGGGAGTTAGGAGTTAAACTAAAAAGTAGGGCCTCAAAGATAGTAATCTCAGGATTTCTACCAGTGCCACGAGCTAGTCAGAGTAGGAATGTCAGGATAGATAGGATGAATGCGTGGCAAGAGGGAGGGATTCAAATTCCTGGGGCATTGGAACCTGTTCTGGGGGAGGTGGGTCCAGTACAAACTGGACGGTCTGCACCTGGGCAGGACTGGACCCGATGTCCTAGGGGGGTGTTTGCTAGAGCTGTTGGGGAGGGTTTAAACTAATGTGGCAGGGGGATGGGAACCGATGCAGGAAGTTGGAAGGTAGTAAAACAGGGACAGAAGCAAAAGGAAGTAAGGGGGAAAGTGTAAGGCAGAGAAGCCATAGTCAAAAATCAAAAAGGCCGACAGTGCAAGGTACAGTGACTGACTGAGGGGAGCTCAGTGAATAGGCCAGTAATACAAAAAGGAATAAAACTGGAGATGTTAAGATTCAAAAGAGGTAAAAAAAAACAACATAAGGGTACTTTACCTGAATGCTCGTAGTATTTGGAATAAAGTAAATGAGTTGATGGCACAAATCATCGTGAATGGCTATGATTTAGTGGCCATTACTGAAACATGGTTAAAAGATGGTCACGACTGGGAGTTAAATATCCGAGGGTATCAAACTATTCGGAAGGACAGAGTGGATGGTAAGGGAGGTGGTGTAGCTCTGTTATTTAAGGATGACATCCGGGCAATAGTAAGGGATGACATCGGTGCTATGGAGGATAAGGTTGAATCCATTTGGGTGGAAATCAGGAATAGTAAGGTGAAAAAGTCACTGATAGGAGTAGTCAATCGGCCACCAAATAGTAACATTACGGTGGGGCAGGTAATAAACAAAGAAATAATTGATGCATGTAGAAATGGTACAGCAGTTATCATGGGGAATTTTAATCTATATGTCGATTGGTTTAACCAGGTCGGTTAAGGCAGCCTTGAGGAGGAGTTTATAGAATGTATCCGTGATAGTTTCCTAGAACAGTATGTAATGGAACCTACGAGGGAACAAGTGGTCTTAGATCTTGTCCTGTGTAATGAGACAGGATTGATTCATGATCTCATAGTTGGGGATCCTCTTGGAAGGAGCGATCACAATATGGTGGAATTTAAAATACAGATGGAGGGTGAGAAGGTGACATCAAATACTAGTGTTTTGTGCTTAAACAAAGGAGATTGCAATGGAATGAGAGGAGAACTAGCTAAGGTAGACTGGAAGCAAAGACTTTATGGTGGAACAGTTGAGGAACAGTGGAGAACCTTCCAAGCGATTTTTCACAGTGCTCAGCAAAGGCTTATACCAACAAAAAGGAAGGACGGTAGAAAAAGGGAAAATCGACTGTGGAGATCTAAGGAAATAAGGGAGAGTATCAAATTGAAGGAAAAAGCATACAAAATGGCAAAGATTGGTGGGAGACTAGAACATAGAACGTTACAGCGCAGTACAGGCCCTTCGGCCCAGGATGTTGCACCGACATGGGAAGTCAAAAACTAAAGGCCATCTAACCTACAGTATGCCATTATCATCCATATGCTTATCCAATAAACTTTTAAATGCCCTCAATGTTGGCGAGTTCACTACTGTTGCAGGTAGGGCATTCCACGGCCTCACCACTCTTTGCGTAAAAAACCTACCTCTGACGTCTGTCCTATATCTATTACCCCTCAATTTAAGGCTATGTCCCCTCGTGCTAGCCACCTCCATCCGCGGGAGAAGGCTCTCACTGTCCACCCTATCTAACCCTCTGATCATTTTGTATGCCTCTATTAAGTCACCTCTTAACCTTCTTCTCTCTAACGAAAACAACCTCAAGTCCATCAGCATTTCCTCGTAAGATTTTCCCAACATACCAGGCAACATCCTGGTAAATCTCCTCTGCACCCGTTCCAAAGCTTCCACGTCCTTCCTATAATGAGGCGACCAGAACTGTACGCAATACTCCAAATGCGGCCGTACCAGAGTTTTGTACAGCTGCAACATGACCTCATGGCTCCGGAACTCAATCCCTCTACCAATAAAGGCCAACACACCATAGGCCTTCTTCACAACCCTATCAACCTGGGTGGCAACTTTCAGGGATCTATGTACATGGACACCGAGATCCCTCTGCTCATCCACACTGCTAAGAATTTTACCATTAGCCAAATATTCCGCATTCCTGTTATTCTTTCCAAAGTGAATCACCTCGCACTTCTCTACATTAAACTCCATTTGCCACCTCTCAGCCCAGCTCTGCAGCTTATCTATGTCCCTCTGTAACCTGCAACATCCTTCCACACTGTCTACAACTCCACCGACTTTAGTGCCGTCTGCAAATTTACTCACCCAACCTTCTGTGCCCTCCTCTAGGTCATTTATAAAAATGACAAACAGCAACGGCCCCAGAACAGATCCTTGTAGTACGCCACTCGTAACTGAACTCCATTCTGAACATTTGCCATCAACCACCACCCTCTGTCTTCTTTCAACTAGCCAATTTCTGATCCACATCTCTAAATCACCCTCAGCCTCCGTATTTTCTGCAATAGACGACTGTGGGGAACCTTATCAAACGCTTTACTGAAATCCATATACACCACATCAACTGCTCTACCCTCGTCTACCTGTTCAGTCACCTTCTCAAAGAACTCGATAAGGTTTCTGAGGCATGACCTACCCTTCACAAAACCATGCTGACTAGCCCTAATCATATTATTCCTATCTAGATGATTATAAATCGTATCTCTTATAATCCTCTCCAAGACTTTACCCACAACAGACGTGAGGCTCACTGGCCTATAGTTACCGGGGTTATCTCTACTCCCCTTCTTGAACAAAGGGACCACATTTGCTATCCTCCAGTCCTCTGGCACTATTCCTGTAGCCAATGATGACATAAAAATCAAAGCCAAAGGCTCAGCAATCTCTTCCCTGGCTTCCCAGAGAATCCTAGGATAAATCCCATCAGGCCCTGGGGACTTATCTATTTTCACCTTGTCCAGAATTGCCAACACTTCTTCCCTACGCACCTCAATGCCATCTATTCTAATAGCCTGGGTCTCAGCATTCTCCTCCACAACATTATCTTTTTCCTGAGTGAATACTGACGAAAAGTATTCTTTTAGTATCTCGCTTATCTCCTCAGCCTCCACACACAACTTCCTACCACTGTCCTTGACTGGCCCTACTCATTCTTTTATTCCTGACATACCTATAGAGGACTGGGAAATCTTTAGGGGGCAACAGAAAGCTACTAAAAAAGCTACAAAGAAGAGTAAAATAGATTATGAGAGTAAATTTGCTCAGAATATAAAAACAGATAGTAAAAGTTTCTACAAATATATAAAACAAAAAAGAATGGCTAAGGTAAATATTGGTCCTTTAGAGGATGAGAAGGGAGTTTTAATAATGGGAGATGAGGAAATGGCTGAGGAACTGAACAGGTTTTTGGGTCGGTCTTCACAGTGGAAGACACAAATAACATGCCAGTGACTGATGGAAATTAGGCTATGACAGGTGAGGACCTTGAGAAGATTGTTATCACTAAGGAGGTAGTGATGGGCACGCTAATGGGGCTAAAGGTAGACAAGTCTCCTGGTCCTGATGGAATGCACCCAGAGTGCTAAACAAGATGGCTAGGGAAATTGCAAATGCACTAGTGATCATTTACCAAACGTCACTAGACTCTGGGGTGGTCCCGGTGGATTGGAAATTAGCAAACGTGACACCACTGTTTAAGAAAGGAGGGAGGCAGAGAGCGGGTAATTATAAGTTAGTGAGCTTAAAGTCGGTAGTAGGGAAGATGCTGGAATCCATCATGAGGAAGAAATAGCGAGGCATCTGGATAGAAATTGTCCCATTGGGCAGACGCAGCATGGGTTCATAAAGGGCAGGTCGTGCCTAACTAATTTAGTGGAATTGTTTGAGGACATTACCAGTGCAGTAGATAACTGGGAGCCAATGAATGTGGTATATCTGGATTTCCAGAAAGCCTTTGACAAGGTGCCACACAAGGTTGCTGCATAAGATAAAGATGCATGGCATTAAGGGTAAAGTAGTAGCATGGATAGAGGATTGGATAATTAATAGAAAGCAAAGAGTGGGGATTAATCGGTGTTTCTCTGGTTGGCAATCAGTGGTGTCCCTCAGGGATCTGTGTTGGGCCCACACTTGTTCACAATTTACATAGATGATTTGGAGTTGGGGACCAATGTGTCCAAGTTTGCAGACGACACTAAGGTGAGTGGTAAAGCGAAAAGTGCAGAGGATACGGGAAGTCTGCAGAGGGATTTGGATAGGTTAAGTCAATGGGCTACGGTCTGGCAGATGGAATATAATGTTGACAAATGCGAGGTTATCCATTTTGGTAGGAATAACAGCAAACGGGATTATTATTTAAATGATAAAATATTAAAGCATTCTGCTGTGCAGAGAGACCTGGGTGTGCTAGTGCACGAGTCGCAAAAAGTTGGTTTACAGGTGCAACAGGTGATTAAGGCGGCAAATGGAATTTTGTCCTTCATTGCTAGAGTTTACAGATTTACAGATGGTTTACAGATGGAGTTTAAGACTAGGGAGGTTATGCTGCAATTGTATAAGGTGTTAGTGAGGCCACACCTGGATTATGTTCAGTTTTGGTCTCCTTACTTGAGAAAGGACGTACTGGCACTGGAGGGTGTGCAGAGGAGATTCACTAGGTTAATCCCAGAGCTGAAGGGGTTGGATTATGAGGAGAGGTTGAGTAGACTGGGACTGTACTCGTTGGAATTTAGAAGGATGAGGGGGGATGTTGTAGAAACATAATTATGAAGGGAATAGATAGGATAGATGCGGGCAGGTTGTTTCCACTGGCGGGTGAAAGAAGAACTAGAAGGCATAGCCTCAAAATAAGGGGAAGTAGATTTAGGACTGAGTTTAGGAGGAACTTCTTCACCCAAAGGGTTGTGAATCTATGGAATTCCTTGCCCAGTGAAGCAGTAGAGGCTCCTTCATTAAATGTTTTTAAGATAAAGATAGTTTTTTGAAGAATAAAGGGATTGAGGGTTATGGTGTTCAGGCCAGAAAGTGGAGCCGAGTCCACAAAAGATCAGCCATGATCTCATTGAATGGTGGAGCAAGCTCGAGGGGCCAGATGGCCTACTCCTGCTCCTAGTTCTTATATTCTTATAACCTGCACGTCTTTGGACTGCAGGAGGAAACCAGAGCACCCGGAGGAAACCCATTCAGACGCGGGGAGAAAGTGCAAACTCCAAAGTCACCCGAGGCCGGAATTGAACCCGGGACCCTGGAGCTGTGAGGCAGCAGTGCTAACCACTGTGCCATCCACATCCCGGAACGTTAAGATGCTAGTCCTGCCCCTCCTTTAACCATATCTCCGTAATTGCAATCACATCATAGTTCCATGTCGTAATCCAGGCTTTCAGTTCATCTATTTTACACATTTTACTTCTTGCACTGAAGCAAATGCACTCCAGACCTACAGTCCCACTGTGTGCTGCGGCTTACCTCTGCCTACTCTTCCTCTGCGCTATGTTTATCTCAGTCTCACTTTTTCCTCGGGCTCTACACTTACTGGCCTGCTGTTCCGGTTCCCAACCCCACTGCCACACTAGTTTAAATCCTCCTGAACAGCACTAACAAACCTCCCGCCCAGGATAATGGAGCCCTTCCAGTTCAGGTGCAACCCATCCTTCTTGTACAGTCCCACCTTCTCCAGAAGACATCCCAGTGATCCATATATCTAAAGCCCTCCCCCCTACACCAGCTGTTTAGTCACATGTTCAACCGTACTATCTCCCTATTCCAAGCCTCACTAACACGTGGCACAGGGAGTTATACTGAAATTCCTACCCTCGGTCCTGCATTTCAGCTCCTGACCGAACTCCCTGAATTGTCTTTGCAGGGCCTCTTCCTTTCCCAGGCTCCTGACTATCGAGTGTCCAACTACTATCACTCGCTTGGACTTAGAAAGTCAAACATTTTATACCATCTGGTTAAACAAGTAACCAAAACAAAACTCACTTTAAACAATTAATGGCAAACAACTTACATAGTGCACTTAACACAATGAAATGTATCATGGAACTTTATGAAACAAAATATGTGACAAGCCACAATGGGACTTGCTATGGGTTACGACACGAGCAGCAGAGTTTTGGAGGAACTCAAATTGAGAGAATGAGATGTGAATGACCAGCCAGGAATGCATTGAAGTCAAGCTCAGATGAGGGTTAAGTAGCAGTTGAGTTGAGACAGGGGCATGAGTCAAGCAATGTTAGAGTTGGAAAAAGACTATCTTAGAGAAGGCACGTTGTGAGTTCTGAAGTTCATCTCGGGATCAAATTGATAATGTGAACACAACAGGTGACAATTACTGACATCTACACATAAACACCTCATACAGCAACAGTTAGATTATATTGTAAACCAAGGTTATCTTGAAGTCAAATAGTCTTTAAAGTAGTTCAATCAATAGTCTAGATTAACTGCTAAATGTGGGTCATTGAGGTTTACAGCCTTCGGCCCAACTTGTCCATGCCACCCAGTTTTTACCACTAAGCTAGTCCCAATTGCCTGCATTTGGCCCGTAACCCTCAATACCCAGCTTTCCCATAGAACTGTCTAAATGCTTTTTAAAAGACAAAATTATATCCGCCTCTACCTCTGGTTCCAGACACTCACCACCCTCTGGGTGAAAAAACTGCCCCTCTGGACCCTTTTGTATCTCTTTCCCCCCCATCCCTCACCTTAAAACCTATGCCCTCTTGTTTTAGACTCCTCTACCTCTGGGAAAAGATGTTGACTATCTACCTTATCTATGCCCCACATTATTTTTTTGACCTCTAAAAGATCACCTAAGCCTGGATCTCACGCTCCAGCGAAAAAAGTCCCAGTCTCTCAAACCTCAAGTCCTGGTGGCATTTTAGTAAATCTTTTCTGCACTCTTTCTAGTTTAATATCATTTCTATAATAGGATGACCAGAACTGTACACAGTACTCCAAGTATGGTCACTGATGTCTTGTACAACTGCAACAAGACACCCCAACTCCTATATTCAATGTTCTGACCAATTAAACCAAGCATGCCAAATGCGTTCTTCACCACCCTGTCCACCTATAACTCCACTTTCAAGGAGCTATGAACCTGTATTCCCTGATCTAGCTGTTCTATAACTCTCCCCAACACGCTACCATTAACTGAGTAGGTCCTGCCCCAAATCGATCAACCAAAATGCATCACCTCACATTTATCTAAATTAAACTTCATCTGCTCAATTGATGAAGATCCTGTTTCAATCCTAGATAACCTTCTTCACTGTCCACTATGCCACCAGTCTTGATGTCATCTGCAAACTTACGAACATCTAAATTCACATCCAAATCATTAACATAAATAACAAATAACAGTGAGCCCAGCACTGATCCCTGAGGCACACCGCTGGTCACAGGCCTCCAGTTTGAAAAATAACCCTCTACAAGTATCCTTTGTCTTCAGTCATCAAGCCAATTTTGTATCCAATTGGCTACCTCACTCTGGATCCCATGAGATTTAACCTTATGCAACAATCTACCATGCGGTGTCTTATCAAAGGCCTTATTAAAGTCCATGTAGACAACGTCTACTGCACTGCTGTCGTCTAACTTCTTGGTTTCCCCTTCAAAAAAACTCAATCAAATTCGTGAGACATGATTTGTCACTCACAAAGCCATGCTGACTGTCCCTAATCAGTCTTTTCCTCTCTAAATGCTTGTAGATCCTGTCTCTCAGAATATATCACAACAACTTACCCACCACAGACCTTAGGCTGGCCGGCCTGTAGTTCCCAGGCTTTTCCCTGCGGCCCTTCTTAAACAAAAGCACAACATTTGCTACCCTCCAATCTTCAGGCACCTCACCTGTGGCTGCCAACAATTCAAATATCTCAGCTAGGGGACCCACAATTTTCACTCTAGCCTCCCACAACGTCCTGGGATACATTTCATCAGGTCCCAGGGATTTATCTACCTTGATATGCTATAAAGCTTCCAGCACCTCCTTCTCTGTAATATGTACACTCCTCAACACATCACTATTTATTTCCCCAAGTTCCCGAATATCCATGCCTTTCTCAACTGTAAATACTGATGAGAAATATTCATTTAGGATCTCACTCATCTCTTGTGGATCCACATATAGATGATCTTGTAGATCCTTAAGGGGCCCTATTCTCTCCCTCATTACTCTTTTGCCCTTTATGTATTTGTAGAAGCTTTTTGGATTCTCCTTTGCCTTATCTGCTAAAGCAATCTTATGACACCTTTTTGCCCTCCTGATTTCTCTCTTTAATCTATTCCGCAACCTCTATACTCGTCAAAGGATCCACTTGATCCCAGTTGCCAATGCATGCCATATGCCTCCTCCTTTTTCACCAGGGCCACAATATCCCAAATCAAATAATTTGATTAGCGATAGTCAACAGGGTTTTGTGAAGGGTAGGTCGTGCCTCACAAACCTTATTGAGTTCTTTGAGAAGGTGACTGATGCACAATCAATAACTCCAGAAGCGAGGTTGGAGACAATTGAAGGCTTTATTGCACGAGATGTTTCCCCCAGCAGCGCAGGTACAGAAGGCAGCTGCTGGGGAGACACGGGCTCTTATACTCCGCCTTACTGGGTGGAACCAGCAGGCAGGCTTAACCCATGAAACAGCAGTCTCGGGTACCTCCCACACCAATGGTCTTACAGCATATTCAAAGGTACCGGACTACCACAGTGACCAAACAGGTGGACGAGGTTAAAGCAGTTGATGTGGTGTATATGGATTTCAGTAAAGCG
This sequence comes from Scyliorhinus canicula, assembly GCF_902713615.1. NCBI lineage: Eukaryota > Metazoa > Chordata > Chondrichthyes > Carcharhiniformes > Scyliorhinidae > Scyliorhinus > Scyliorhinus canicula. The sequence continues at coordinate 191,852,456 of NC_052155.1, forward strand.
TTTGATAAGGTTCCCCATGGTAGGCTATTGCAGAAAATACGGAGACATGGGATCAGGGTGATTTAGCAGTTTGGACCAGAAATTGGCTGGCTGGAAGAAGACAAAGGGTGGTGGTTGATGGGAAATGTTCAGACTGGAGTTCAGTTACTAGTGGTGTACCACAAGGATCTGTTTTGAGGCCACTGCTGTTTGTCATTTTTATAAATGACCTGGAGGAGGGCGTAGAAGGATGGATGAGTAAATTTGCAGATGACACTAAAGTCGGTGGAGTTGTGGACAGTGCAGAAGGATGTTACAAGTTACAGAGGGACATAGATAAGCTGCAGAGCTGGGCTGACAGCTGGCAAATGGAGTTTAATGCAGAAAAGTGTGAGGTGATTCATTTTGGAAGGAATAACAGGAAGACAGAGTACTTGGCTAAGGGTAAGATTCTTGGTAGTGTGGATGAGCAGAGAAATCTCAGGTGTCCATGTACATAGCTCCCTGAAAGTTGCCACCCAGGTTGATAGGGTTGTTAAGAAGACGTACGGTGTGTAAGCTTTTATTGGTAGAGAGATTGAGTTTCGGAGCAATGAGGTCATGCTGCAGCTGTACAAAACTCTGGTGCGGCCGCATTTGGAGTATTGCGTGCAGTTCTGGTCGCTGCATTATAGGAAGTATGTGGAAGCATTGGAAAGGGTGCAGAGGAGATTTACTAGGATGTTGCCTGGTATGGAGGGAAGATCTTATGAGGAAAGGCTGAGGGACTTGAGAGAAGGCTGAGGTGACTTAATTGAGGCATACAAGATGATCAGAGGATTAGGTAGGGTGGACAGTGAGAGCCTTTTTCCTCGGATGGCGATGGCTAGTACAAGGGGACATAGCTTTAAATTGAGGGGAGATAGATATAGGACAGATGTCAGAGGTAGGTTCTTTACTCAGAGTAGTATTAGAATTAAAATTAGAGAAATACAGCACAGAACAGGCCCTTCAGCCCACGATGTTGCGCCGAACTTTTGTCCTTAATGTTAATTTGGTTGGTTAATCATAGAATTTTGGACAATTTTTCATGGCCAATCCACCCAACCTGCAAATTTTTGGACTGTGGGAGGAAACCGGAGTACCCGGAGGAAACCCACGCAGTCACGGGGAGGATGTGCAGACTCCACACAGACAGTGACCCAAGTCGAAATCGAACTTGGGACCCTGGAGCTGTGAAGCAATTATGCTATCCACAATGCTACCATGCTGCCCTTAAGAAGTTAACCTACACTCCATTATTCTACCCTAATCCATGTACCTATCCAATAGCCGCTTGAAGGTCCCTAACGTTTCCAACTCAACTACTTCCACAGGCAGTGCATTCCATGCCCCCACTACTCTCTGGGTGAAGAATCTACCTCTGACATCCCCTCTATATCTTCCACCATTTATCTTAAGTTTATGTACCCTTGTAATGGTGTGTTTCACCCGGGGAAAAAAATCTCTGACTGTCTACTCTATCTATTCCCCTAATCATCTTATAAACCTATATCAAGTTGCCCCTCGTCCTTCTCCGTTTTAATGAGAAAAGGCCTAGCACCCTCAACCTTTCCTCGTATGACCTACTCTCCATTCCAGGCAACATCCTGGTAAACCTCCTTTGCACCTTTTCCAAAGCTTCCACATCCTTCCTAAAATGAGGCGACCAGAACTGCACACAGTACTCCAAATGTGGCCTGACCAAGGTTTTGTACAGCTGCATCATCACCTCACGGCTCTTAAATTCAATCCCTCTGCTAATGAACGCTAGCACACCATAGGCCTTCTTCACAGCTCTATCCACTTGAGTGGCAACTTTCAAAGATCTATGAACATAGACCCCAAGATCTCTCTGCTCCTCCACATTGCCAAGAACCCTACCGTTAACCCTGTATTCCGCATTCATAATTGTCCTTCCAAAATGGACAACCTCACACTTGTCAGGGTTAAACTCCATCTGCCACTTCTCAGCCCAGCTCTGCATTCTATCTATGTCTCTTTGAATCCGACAACAGCCCTCCTCACTATCCACAACTCCACCAATCTTCGTATCATCTGCAAATTTACTGACCCACCCTTCAACTCCCTCATCCAAGTCGTTAATGAAAATCACAAACAGCAGAGGACCCAGAACTGATCCCTGCAGTACACCACTGATAACTGGGCTCCAGGCTGAATATTTGCCATCCACCACCACTCTCTGTCTTCTATCGGTTAGCCAGTTTGTTATCCAACTGGCCAAATTTCCCACTATCCCATGCCTCCTTACTTTCTGCACAAGCCTACAATGAGGAACCTTATCAAATGCCTTACTAAAGTCCATGTACACTACATCCACTGCTTTACCTTCATCCACATGCTTGGTCACCTCCTCAAAGAAGTCAATAAGACTTGTAAGGCAAGACCTACCCCTCACAAATCCGTGCTGACTATCCCTAATCAAGCAGTGCCTTTCCAGATGCTCAGAAATCCTATCCCTCAGTACCCTTTCCATTACTTTGCCTATCACCGGAGAAAGACTAACTGGCCTGTAATTCCCAGGGTTATCCCTATTCCCTTTTTTGAACAGGGGCACGACATTCGCCACTCTCCAATCCTCTGGTACCACCCCTGTTGACAGCGAGGACGAAAAGATCATTGCCAACGACTCTGCAATTTCATTTCTTGCTTCCCATAGAATCCTTGGATATATCCCGTCAGGCCCGGGGGACTTGTCTATCCTCAAGTTTTTCAAAACGCGCAACACATCTTCCTTCCTGACAAGTATCTCCTCGAGCTTATCAGTCTGTTTCACACTGTCCTCTCCAACAATATGGCCCCTCTCGTTTGTAAATACTGAAGAAAAATACTTGTTCAAGACCTCTCCTATCTCTTCAGACTCAATACACAATCTCCCGCGACTGTCCTTGATCGGACCTACCCTCGCTCTAGTCATTCTCATATTTGTCACATATGTGTAAAAGGCCTTGGGGTTTTCCTTGATCCTACCTGCCAAAGATTTTTCATGCCCTCTCTTAGCTCTCCTAATCCCTTTCTTCAGTTCCCTCCTGGCTATCTTGTATCCCTCCAGCGCCCTGTCTGAACCTTGTTTCTTCAGCCTTACATAAGTCTCCTTCTTCCTCTTAACAAGACATTCAACCTCTCTTGTCAACCATGGTTCCCTCACTCGACCATCTCTTCCCTGCCTGACAGGGACATACATATCAAAGACACGCAGTATCTGTTCCTTGAACAAGTTCCACATTTCACTTGTGTCCTTCCCTGACAGCCTATGTTCCCAACTTCTGCACTTCAATTCTTGTCTGACAGCATTGTATTTACCCTTCCCCCAATTATAAACCTTGCCCTGTTGCACGCACCTATCCCTCTCCATAACTAAAGTGCAAGTCACAGAATTGTGGTCACTACCTCCAAAATGCTCCCCCACTAACAAATTTATCACCTGCCCTGGTTCATTACCAAGTACTAAATCCAATATGGCCTCCCCTCTGGTCGGACAATCTACATACAGTACTGTGTTAGAAAAGCTTCCTGGACACATTGCACAAACACTACCCCATCCAAACTATTTGATCTAAAGAGTTTCCACTCAATGTTTGGGAATGATGTGGAGATGCCAGCGTTGGACTGGGGTGAGCACAGTAAGAAGTCTTACAACACCAGGTTAAAGTCCAACAGGTTTGATTCAAACACGAGCTTTCGGAGCGCAGCTCCTTCCTCAGGTCTCAGGTCACCCCAGTCCAACGCCGGCATCTCCACATCATTACTACCCTGTGACTTCTGCACCTTTCCAAAATCTGTTTCCCAATCTGTTCCTCCACATCTCTGCTGCTATTGGGGGGCCTATAGAAAACTCCCAACAAGCTGACTGCTCCTTTCCTATTTCTGACTTCAACCCATATTACCTCAGTAGGTAGATCCCCCTCAAACTGCTTTTCTGCAGCTGTTATACTATCTCTAATTAACAATGCCACCCCCCCACCTCTTTTACCATCCTCCCTAATCTTGTTGAAACATCTATAACCAGGGACCTCCAACAACCATTTCTGCCCCTCTTCTATCCAAGTTTCCGTGATGGCCACCACATCGTAGTCCCAAGTACAGATCCATGCCTCAAGTTCACCCACCTTATTCCTGATGCTTCTTGCATTAAAGTATACACACTTCAACCCATCTCCTTGCCTGCAAGTACTCTCCTTTGTCAGTGTTACCTTCCCCACTGCATCACTACGTGCTTTGGCGTCCTGAATATCGGCTTCCTTAGTTGCTGGACTACAGATCCGGTTCCCATTCCCCTGCCAAATTAGTTTAAACCCTCCCGAAGAGTACTAGAAAACCTCCCCCCCCCCCAGGATATTGGTGCCCCTCTGGTTCAGATGCAACCCGTCCTGCTTTTACAGGTCCCACCTTCCCCAGAATGCGCTCCAATTACCAAATACCTGAAGCCCTCCCTCCTACACCATTCCTGCAGCCACGTGTTCAACTGCACTCTCTCCCTATTCCTAGCCTCGCTATCACGTGGCACCGGCAACAAACCAGAGATGACAACTCTGTCTGTCCTGGCCTTTAACTTCCAGCCTAACTCCCTAAACTTGTTTATTACCTCCACACACTTTTTCTTACCTACGTCGTTGGTACCAATGTGCACCACGACTTCTGGCTGCTCACCCTCCCCCTTCAGGATCCTGAAGACACGATCCGAGACATCCCTGGCCCTGGCACCCGGGAGGCAACATACCTTTCGGGAGTCTCGCTCGCGACCACAGAATCTCCTATCTATTCCCCTAACCATTGAATCTCCTATTACTATTGCTTTTCTATGCTCCCCCCTTCCCTTCTGAGCCCCAGAGCCAGACTCAGTGCCAGAGACCTGGCCGCTGGGACCTTCCCCCGGTAGGTCATCCCCCCCAACAGCATCCAAAACGGTATACTTGTTTTGAAGGGGAACGGCCACGAGGGATCCCTGCACTGTCTGCCTGTTAGTTTTCTTTCCCCTGACTGTAACCCAGCTACTCTTGTCCAGTACCTTTGGTGTGGCTACCTCCCTGTAACTCTTCTCGATAACCCCTCTGCCTCCCGGATGATCCGAAGTTCATCCAGCTCCAGCACCTTAACACGGTCTCCGAGGAGCTGGAGTTGGGTGCACTTCCCGCAGGTATAGTCAGCGGGGACACCAGTGGTTTCCCTCACCACCCACATCCTACAGGAGGAGCATACAACTGCCCTAGCCTCCATCCCCTCTTACTTTACAGAATTAGCTGCCCGTGGACCAACTGGACCTCCGCCCTCCAACTCTGCTTCCAGTCAGCTGTACTCTAAACTCCTGGCTCCCTTAACGCTCTTGGATAAATATAGGAAATGAAATGTAAGGAGCACCTTACTCCCTCCTCACCTAACTCCCTCAGTCACCAAACTCTCACTGTAGCACTCAAATGCCACAAGCTCAGCACTCCCTCAGTCACCAAACTCTCACTGTAGCACGCAAATGCCACAAGCTCAGCACTCCCTCAGTCACCAAACTCTCACTGTAGCACTCAAATGCCACAAGCTCAGCACTCCAGTGCAAACAAAGTCTGCACTATAACTAGCTCCTATTTATGCTGTGACTCTGGCCTCTGAAAACTGGCCTAATGCAATTAACAAGCTCCAGCTGCAAGTAAGTACAAGTAGAACCTTGTTTAAAGCCGATTCAAAATTCACCTTCTTATAGACCAAACAGCAACTTAAGTTAATTAACTAAATAAAAGAAATACTAGACTTTAAATAAAAATGAATCCTTATACTCCCTCAGTCACCAAACTCTCACTGTAGCACTCAAATGCCACAAGCTCAGCACTCCAGTGCAAACTGTAAGAGCGTGGAATGCCCTGCCTGCAACAGTGGTGGACTCGCCAACATTAAGGGCATTTAAATGGTCATTGGAAACATTTGGATGATAAGGGAATAATGTAGATGGGCTTTAGAGTGGTTTCACAAGTCGGCGCAACATCGAGGGCCAAAGGGCCTGTACTGCACTGTAATGTTCTATGAATCATCCAGGGTTCTCTACTTCTGCCAGCCTTGCCCTTCACTCTAAAAGGAATGTGCTTACCCTGAAACAGAGGTGCAGTGCAGTTGCAAACAAATCAATTCTGCTTTGTTCTAATCCATATCCTAATGCCTCATTCCTGGTCCCACAGCCTAACAAATCCCCACCCCCAGAGCCTGACTACCCTCCTACCTAATTCCACATATTGGCACCCCCATGCTGATTTCACGATCTAGGCCCCTGCCCTCAATCCCCCAAATCTCCTGATCTTCAATTCCTGCTTCCCCCCCCTATTGCCTCTATAGTTGCATCATGACCACCCCACTCCCCAGCCCAAGGGTCCTCCAGACCCCCTACCCCTCCCCAACCCAAGGGTCCTCCAGACCCCCCCCTCCCTCTCCAACCCAAGGGTCCTCCAGACCCCCCCACCCTCCCTCCCCAACCCAAGGGTCCTCCAGACCCCCCCCACCCTCCCTCCCCAACCCAAGGGCCCTCCAGACGCCCCTCCCTCCATAACCCAAGGGTCCTCCAGACCCCCATCCCAACCCAAGGGTCCCCCAGACCCCCCTCCCCAAACCAAGGGTCCTCCAGACCCCCCTCCCCCCCAAACCAAGGGTCCTCCAGACCCCCCTCCCTCCCCAACACAAGGGTCCTCCAGAACCCCCCTCTCTCCCCAACACAAGGGTCCTCCAGAACCCCCCTCTCTCCCCAACACAATGGTCCTCCAGAACTCCCCTCCCTCCCCAACCCAAGAGTCCTCCAGACCCCCCTCCCTCTCCAACCCAAGGGTCCTCCAGACCCCCCCTTCTCTCCCTCCCCAACCCAAGGGTCCTCCAGACCCCCTCCCCATCTCCCTCCCCAACCCAAGGGTCCTCCAGACCCCCCCCCTTCCCAACCCAAGGGTCCTCCAGACCCCCCCCCCTTCCCAACCCAAGGGTCCTCCAGACCCCCCCCTTCCCAACCCAAGGGTCCTCCAGACCCCCCCTTCCCAACCCAAGGGTCCACCAGACCCCCCTCTTCCCAACCCAAGGGTCATCCAGACTCTCCCTCCCTCCCCAAGGGTCCGCCAAACCCCCTCCCCACCCCCAACCCACCCCCAACCCCAACCCAAGGGTCCTCCAGACCCGCCCACTTCCCGATCCACGGCCTGACTCCGCCTCACAATCGGCCTCTTTGCGGCCGCTCACCTGACAGCCTTTCTTGTGGTGGAAACCAACCACCACGATGTGGAGCACGACCCCGTCGGCTCCCGGCTCCATCCCGCACGCAGCAGCCTCAGCTCCCGGCTCCATCCCGCCCCCCGCAGCCTCGGCTCCCGACTCCATCCCGCCCGCCGGACTGGGACTCGAACCGCCGTCCGCGCACTTCCGCCTCCGAGCCAAAACAAGCGTCGTTAGCACGTCATGACGTCACTCCGCAGGAAGCGGCAGTGGCTGCGCCTGACGTCATCAGAACCGGCTGTCAGCGCATGCGCTGAGCAACTTTGGTTCAGATGGGCCGAGTTCCGGACGGCAATGTTCACTAGCGCTTTTAAAAATCGTGAAACCGGTGTGGTGGCTGCTGAGGGAGAGAGAGGAGGTTGGACCCGGAGAGGAGCTGCCGGCTGGTCACTGGCCAGTGGTTGGAGTAACCCCCGTCCCCACCACCCCTGTGGGCTACCCCCCACCCCCCCCCCCGGGCCCGGCCACCACCCGCTAGCAGCCCACCCAGGGTAATACCCACAGAGGCCCCTAGAGGGGCGGTGCTAGCCAACAGTAACCCTGGCATTAGGGACAGGCGCCAGGGCTAGAGACCCCCCCATGGGTGGCGGGCACTAATGGGGCCAGGGGTGCAGGGACGGGAGGCGGAGCCTGCACTGCCGACTGGGGCCACCATGTATCCCATTGGACCTGGTTGGGCACGGGGGTAAACGCTAACTTCATAGAATAGAATAGAATAGTACAGCACAGAACAGGCCCATCGGCCCTCGATGTTGTGCCGAGCAATGATCACCCTACTCAAACCCACGTATCCACCCTATACCCGTAACCCAACACCCCCCCCCTTAACCTTACTTTTTTGGACACTACGGGCAATTTAGCAATACCAATCCACCTAGCCCGCACATCTTTGGACTGTGGGAGGAAACCGGAGCACCCGAAGGAAACCCACGCACACACGGGGAGGACGTGCAGACTCCGCACAGACAGTGACCCAGCCGGGAATCGAACCTGGGACCCTGGAGCTGTGAAGCATTTATGCTAACCACCATGCTACCGTGTTGCCCCCAAACTTGTTGGCCTTTCACCCCCTGCAGATAATGGATATTGGAATACAAGCAGCAATGGTGGCCTTCCTGTTGTCGCCACAGCCGTGAGGGATGTCCTGCAGCTGTATGAGCTGGAGCTGCTCAATGAGCAGGAGGATGCTGCAGCAGCGGAGTGAGCAGCAGCAGGGCAGCTGGCAGCACAGATGCGTCTGTGCTGTCACGGAGGCCCCTTATATCCAAGGGCATCAATACATGCACTTCAATGTGGACAAAGCCCACCAGGATGCCCTGGCAGCGGGGTTCGCCACCATCAATGGGATGCCCCAGGCGTAGTGGATTTAGGTTATTCTGATAATACTCTATTACTAGCCTATGCTCTAGGTCAGCCAATCAAAAGAGGGGAACCTGTTTTCCTGCCAAGACTCAGAATAGATCTCATGAAGGGAGAATGCTTTTCTAGGTCTCAAGCAGTTAAACAAGGTCTCAGTTACTTTTTGTGGTGTTGCTCGTTTTGAGTGAGTGTGCTTAACACTCACTTGGCTCTGTTTCACGTTCTAAGCTCTGGAGTCGCCAGGTGCTGTAAAGACACTGTCACAAGTATCAAGGTCAAGTTCAAAGCAATAAAGCTGTACACCAATTAGTAAGTCCAAAACAATTAGAGTTTATTATAACACAATTATAATAACACTCATGCACACGCTAAAGATTAAACTTACTTCTACCACTAGACAACTAATACTTAGCTAAGAAGGAACTGCGAGGTCAGGGAAAAAGGCCTTTGTTCTGGTCTGGTCTGCAGGCTTCAGATCGCTATCAGTTGGCAAGGGTATCAGTAATGCCGGTTTCAGGTAGCGGTCATTGTTTTAGGCACTTATGGATTGGTGGCTGCTGCTCGACGGCTGATGTAGAAGACAGGGGTCTGGAGGCTGGAGTCGGAGGCCGGAGACAGGAGACTGAACCATGTGCTGGACCTCTCTTTTATAGGTCCCAGGGGGTCCGCGCCCCTTGGGGCGGGCTCCCTCACCTGCTGGGGATCGATTGGGCCTCTTCCCAATCGATATGTTTTGAACCCCCCAATCCTAGGGCCGATCCTTGATCGCTGGGGCGGTTCTAAGGACTTATTGTCCTGGCTTCTCTGGCTCCATCGTGTCTGGGCTGCTATTAAAAGTATTGCTTGATACTTAATTGTATCCATTGTACCTGGGACTGCCCGGTATCACCTCATTACTATGTTAACGGCTTTCCCATTTACAGCACTGCCTGATCTCTGCAGCTGTCAGGAAACCGGTTTCTGCAATTGTCTCAATGCTTAACGGCTCTGCAAGCTTTTTGCTCTTTAACATGTCCGTTTTCCCTGCACTCTTTGCAGTCTTCCATTTTGTGTTCGTTATTGGCCATCTTAGATGGCTACACTCCCTCCTTGTGATCCTCACTAGAAATTGTGAAGGATCACCCATGTATGGTTCCTTTGTGTTCCTTGGGTTCCCTGACCTTAGTGAGTTCCAGGGCGTTTACTCTGTCTTCAACTATGGCAAAAAATGTTTAGCTAACATTTTTCTAATTGGCGCTATGTCAAAGGGGACATGTATTACCAATAATCGGGAACCGCTAACTATCGCAATAACTACTCTCGTCTTACGTTTAAACATCCTATCACATTCTAAAGTCCTACTCATTCATACCACAGTACATCTCGCTTTCTGACTCGGCAGTCGAGTACAGAACAATATAATACATCCATAATCATGTTATTTACAGATCGCATTAAATAAATCTTTTATACATCAAGGGGTTGGGGGGATTGGTGAAAACTGAAAATAGGGGATTGGACTCGGTAAATGGTTGAGGGGCAAGAGCGGGAGGCTCTCCTTTTCCATTTTCTCATCCTGAGGGTCTGCACTATGATGCAGAGAACTGCAATCACCAAAAGTGATTCAATTACATATGAAAGCGAGTACCAGGTCATGAATTTTGTGCACCAGGTCTGAACCTCGCTGTTCATCACTGGGCTTGGAGAAGTCGGTGTGTGGGAAACATTAACGGCAGGGGTCATGGGGGATACATGGTTTGTGTCCGCACGTAAAAATGCAACAACAACAAAGAATATGTAGGCTTCCATCGTGGTCTTCTTTCTTCTCTTCCTTCTCTTCCTTCTGTATGGCTGATCTTGCTCTGATCCCTCCTTCGGCTGTTCGAAAGCTATGGGATCAAGCACAGTATCTGTCAATACACAGTTTAATATCTGTAATGCTAGTGTATCTGTCCTCTCATTCCAATTGTCCCTTAAATGAATGGCCAAGGCACACCCTGTGACTCCCCTCATTTTTCTTTTCAAAAGCGAATTTAGGACCAGACATACACCTAACAACTTTGCCACTGCGAGCCGTCTCGCAAGCTTTGCGATTTACCATCCGAATGTTCCTGGATGTAAATACATGTGGGATGGCTGCCGAAGGGCTACCTAAAGAAAAATGAAACCAAAGGTTGGAACGAAAAGGTCGAATGAGTTGCGTATGGACCGCTACGGGTAAGATTTGAATGGGATGCCCGGGTAAGGCGCGCTGTGCTGTACCTGAGCTTAGCTGACCAAAAGGGGGTTCTCAGACAGGGCGGGTCCTCAATGCCATTTCTCCACTGCCTGAGCAACCTGAAATGGACGGGCAAGAATGTAGTCATCGTGGAATTGCAGCTTCTATTCACAGAATAGAGGGGCACCTAAAAAAAAACAAGGGAGGAGCCAAGATGCTCCAACATCTGAAAACAGAGGACAAGTTGTGAACCGTGTCGGTTCACCAGGGGACATTTCAACTGAGTGAAGTTCTCAGAAGTATCTGCGGACAAACTAACGTGCATGTGAGGCGGTCACAAGCTTTTCAGCTGAAAAGGAAGTGGCCGATCTCCAATCAAACCCTTAACATATAAACAAACAAAATATGCGTGCAGGTTCCATCAGAAAGGACATCGCTTCCCTCAAGCGGTTCCTCTTTTACATCATCTGGACACCTCACTTCTCCTCTTTCTCTGCGAACAGGGTCGCAAAGGGGTTGCCGTGTCGGGAGTCAGGCACCAGGTCTTCCTTTTCTCCCGGATCCCATACCCTCGTATGGATCAGGCATGCAATCTGTGCGTTATGTGACCGGCGGTCACTCTCGTCATTACGGACAAGTCGCCAAGATTTGTCCCTGTGCCAAATCGTAGGGTCTAAAATGGATGGAGCATTGTCGGGGTCGTCGGTGTTGGGTGGTGGGTCTGGGTGTGGGTTTGGATATTTAATGTAGGTGACCTCCATGGGGTCACTGGAGTCGGGGTCGTAGTTGCTGAAGTGGGGGCTGTAGGGTGGAGTGCTGTGGCTGTCCTCATTGTCACTGTCGCTGTCTCTGCTGTGGCAGCTTGTGGGCGTTCCGGGGTGTGGTCTGGAGTCAGTGGGCGGAGTCGAGGTCGAGTCCGATGAGGAACTGGTCTGTGAGGGGGAGTGTGGAAATAGAACATAGAACATAGAACAGTACAGCACAGAACAGGCCCTTCGGCCCTCAATGTTGTGCCGAGCCATGATCACCCTACACAAACCCACGTATCCACCCTATACCCGTAACCCAACAACCCCCCCCTTAACCTTACTTTTATTAGGACACTACGGGCAATTTAGCATGGCCAATCCACCTAACCCGCACATCTTTGGACTGTGGGAGGAAACCGGAGCACCCGGAGGAAACCCACGCACACAGGGGGAGGACGTGCAGACTTGTGTGTCTTGTGGGCGGAGCGAGATGTTCTGCTGCATCGAGCAGGACATGGTGTGAGTGGTTGGACTGTGTTCCATAAGCCTTCAGTTGGTTAATATGAAACCACGCAGTCTTACCGTTGGGGTATTTTATTCTGTAAACTGAGGGGCTGATTTTGTCTGAAATTGAATATGGGCCGGAAAATTTAGGAGCCAAAAACGTGCTGGGGTTGTAAACAGATAACATAACCTGTTGTCCAACCTGAAATTCCGTGGGGTGTACATTCTTATTAAAACAAGCCGTGCTCTGTTTTTGTCATTTGCCTAAGGTTACTGCGGCTTCTAACTGTGCAGACCTCACAGTTTCCACTAATTCTTTGACTGCTTTCTCATGTGTGAGGGCCGTCACTTCGGGGCTGGTCATGTCCAGTCCTAAAAGGAATTCTGTCCCTTTCATAGGGCATCCGGTCATGAGTGTGTGTGGGGTGAAACCTGTGGATGATGAAACTGTGTTGCGGATGAACATTAGTGTGAATGGGAGCACTGAATCCCAAGTCGAATTGTTCTCCTGTACCATCTTCCTAAGGGTCGATTTTAGGGTCCGATTCATGCGTTCTACTATCCTGCTTGACTGGGGGTGATACGCAATGTGGAAGTTCTATTTTATGCCGAATATGGTCAGGACGTTCTTCATGACCCGTCCTGTAAAGTGAGATCCCTGATCTGACTCTATACTTCTGGGGAGACCCCATCTCGTAAAGATGTGGTGGGTCAGGATCTTTGCAGCTGTCTTAGCTGTGTTGGTTCGTGAAGGGAAGGCCTCTACCCATTTGGTAAAGGTATCTATAACTGCCAGAACATATTTATATCCATTCCTGCAAGGGGGCAATGGTCCTATAAAATTGATCTGGAGGTTTGTCCAGGGGCCATTAACTGGGCGAGTGTGGCTGAGTTGTGCCTTCTTTGAGTACCTCTCCGGGTTATTTTGTGCACAAATTAGACAATTCTCGATGTAGTGTGTCACATCTTTTTGTAAGTTGGGCCACCAACAGAGTTGTCTAAGGTGTCTTGTGGTCGGGTTGATCCCTTGGTGTCCATGACTGTCATGGAATAAGGCAATCATTTGATTCCTATCTTGTTCAGGAACCACATACAGTTTGTCTTTAATGATCACACCCTCATGTGTGGTCAAAGCGTGTCTGAACCTATCATATTGGGCCACAAAGTTTCCTTTAAAAATCTCCCGGAGATTTCCGTCCTGTTTCTGTGCCTGTATTAAATCTTTGATGTCTGTCTGTGAGACCTGAACTGCACTCACAGGGGCGCTAGCTGGTGCGCTAGCTGGGGGTGTCCAAAAGTGACCTCGCCTAGAACCTGCTTTTGCCAGTGCATCGGCTTTTACATTTCCGGGGGGGATGACCTATGGTGACTCCTAACTTTAATTATGCCAAAAGTCCTATCCGTTGCCTTTTCCAGGATATGGCGGAGTAATGGGGCTGATGGAAGGGGCTTCCCGTCTGCGGAGACAAAACCTCTTGTCCTCCACAGGGGTAGAAAATCGGTCAGGCTGTTACAAACATATAAGCTGTCCGAATATATGTCTGCGGGGCTGGGGAACGAATCTGGGTGGTTTACTATATATGCGATGGCCGCGAGCTCTGCTGCCTGTGCACCTAAGTGACCTGGCAATTTTAAAGAAATTTCCTCTAATGCGCGACCCTGCGCATCCTCAACATAGATCCCGCATCCAGTGATGCGTTCTCCAGCTAAAACTGTGGATGAACCGTCCACATATATTTTTAATGGGGCACACGTGTCTGTGTGCTGGGGGCTCTGGCTTGAATTCCCTATCTTTCTGGGGGGCGTTTTAGCAATGAATGGTCCTGTGTTGTGTAGGGGTGCTACAATTTCACATTCATGGGGCTGTCCTGGATACTGGAGGTTGTCTGCTAAAAATGTGTGTGTCCTGGTCCGTTTAACTGTTATGTCCCGTCCTTGTAACAGTAACGTCCATCTAGCTGCTCTTATTTGGCTCACTGAACCGTCCTTCAGTCGACCGTCTAAAGGTAACTGTGTGGGGGTGTGCTCAGTCAAAATGGTGATGGGATTGAGTCCGGTAATGTACGAGAAGTACTGAACTGCCCAAAAAACTGCTAGGAGATGCCTCTCGCAGGCTGAAAATCCTTGCTCTATGGGGTCTAAAAGTCGTGAGGCATAAGCCACGGGTCGTAGCTGCTCGTGCTGTTCCTGAAGGAGCACGGCCGAGAGGGTCAGATCTGTGCTCGCTACCTCTATTGCATAGGGGGAGAGTTGGTCTGGGACTTGTAGCGCGGGTGCTGCGCTAAGAGCCTTTTTTAACTCTTCCACAGCCTCTGTATGCTGCGGAAGCCATTCCCAAGGGGCTCCTTTCTTAAGGAGGTCTGAGAGTGGGGCTGCCTTGGTCGCAAAACCATCGATATGGTTCCGACAGTACCCAACCAGTCCTAAAAACGACCGGAGGGCTGAAACATTCTGGGGAAGGGGCAATTTGACAATCGATTCAATTCTTTTGAATTCGATCTCGCGTTTGCCATGCGTGATGACTGTACCCAAATACATCACTTGGTTCTCTAATATTTGGGCCTTTCTGGGGTTAACTTTACATCCGATTGAGTTCAGAAGTTCCAGGAGCTGGGCCAGAAGCGTGATGTGCTCTGCCTTGGTGTCTGTTTGCAGTAATAGGTCGTCCACATACTGTACCAGACATTCGGGTCGGGAAAATTTGACTAAACCATTTGCCAGCTGTCGGTGGAAAATGGAGGGTGAATTGTGGAATCCTTGTGGGAGGCATGTCCACGTATACTGCTGTCCTTTAAATGTGAAGGCAAATTTGTACTGGCACGCCTTTGTCAATGGGATTGACCAGAAGCCATTGCTAATGTCCAATACCGTGAAATATTTGGAGTGGAGTCCCTGCTTGAGCATGGTCTCGGGACTGGTTGCTACCGTGGGGGCTACTGCTGGGGTTACTTTGTTGAGTTCCTGATAATCAATGGTTAGACGCCATGATCCGTTGGGCTTCCTCACTGGCCAAATAGGTGCATTATTGGTCGAGGCTACTGTCCTAAGTACCCCTTGCTCCAATAAGCTTTCTATCACTTTTCCAATATCTCCATCTGCTTCGAGGGGAAATCGGTACTGTTTCTGTGGTCTGGGGTCTGGTCCGGTAACTTGAACTTGTCCAGTCATTCTGCCGCAGTCGTGCCGGTGACTGGCAAATGCTGTCCTGTGTCGGTTCAAAACTGCCCTAACTTGTCTGTCTGTACTAAGCGTGGTCACGTCGAAACAATAGTCGCCTACTGCGCTAATCCGATTTGCATACTCTCCTACTGTGAGAGTTGCGGATGCTCTGTCTGATTTTGCCATTCTCCAGACACACGGATTTACTGGATCGAACGACAGGCTGTGGGCATTCATAAAATCAATACCCAGTATGTGTTCTGCTGTGCGGGGTAGATTAGCTAAAACAATGGGGTGTCTGGTGGAGATGTTCCCTAGCTGAATTGCTACGGGGGCTGTAATGTGTCCCTGCTGCGAGTGACCTGTAAATCCGCTGAGTGTAATTGTGGATGTGGTCGGCCACGTGTCTGCCTGTGCTGTGGTGGTGGAATTAATTTTGGTGCGGGACCCTCCTGTGTCCCAAAGTAATTCTATGGGTTTCCCTCTAACCTTTGCTGTGACTACCGGCCTTCCGGATTGGTCCCAGAGGGTGTCACAGACCCAAGTGGGGAAGCTCGAACACCGTCTGTCCGTTCCGTCCACATTGGTCTGTCCTGAGTGTGTCCCTATACTATGGATTGGCTTAGGTTTGTTTCTCTTCAGAGTGCCTGTCTGCTGGCCTCTCTGTGATCTCTGTGGGGCATTGCATTCTTTTGCAAAATGTCCTAATTGGCCACAGTTGTAGCATTCCTGCGACTTCTGTGGGGGGCTGTTCTTTCCCTCATTTACCCATGTGGGGTTTTGGTGCGCTCTCACTGCCTGAATGTCCGCTGCAGCCTGAGCTTCCTCTGGGGTCTTCACTTTAACTTTGCCCTGGACAGATTGTTCCCAAGCGCGGGACAATCTTTTCAGAACCCATTTCTCATTATGGGCCTCTTCTGAGGGGTCGTAACTGCTACAAACATTCTGTCCTGCATCTGTGGCATGGGAGATTATGGTGCGGGTCCATTTGACCATATTGTCTCAGTTTAAATGTGCGCGGTCTAATTCGCCAAAAACGGCAGTGAAATGGATCCACAGCCTTCCTGCGAATGCTGTGGGATGCTCTGTCCTCTTTTGCCTACATTTATTTAGGACTTCGACTGGGTCTCCTCTATTATATCCTATCGCATCCAAAATGGATGTATGCATCTCCTCTAGTGTGCCTCCTCCATCGTTCTGTGGGTCGGGGAGGGCTGCAACTACTGATGAGTCTAAACTCAAAACAGTGAGCTTAACCTGCTCTCTCTCATCCAGGCCGTACATGGTAGCCTGCTGTTTTACTTTAGCGAAAAATTGGTGGGGGTCTGTGGTGGGGAGAAACGGGGTGATTTTCTCACACGCGTCCCTGAGTTGCGTTACAGTTAAGGGGGTGGTGTAGGTGATGTTGGGTGCGCCGTCTGTGGTTGCCTTTCTTTGGGTGGTGACTGGGTTCATAGGTGCGGGTGCTACCTGATCTGTGGGGGGGTTGGGGTGCTTTCCTTTTCTGTTGCGCTGCTGGCGCACATGTTCCCTGAACATAGCGCTGCACTGTCTCGCTCAATTCTTGCCAATCTGGGGCATTTTCCTCATCTAATTTTCCTCATTCTGCACTGAAAGCAACGATTGCAGCTCTGCAATCTGCTTCCTGCATTTTGCGTGGTCCACTGTGCTGTCTTTGCTCAGTGGTGGCAGCATGGAGTGCTCTTAAAGCTGCCTTTAGGTCAGAGCATTGCCTCTGCAATGCCTCTACCTGCTTTTCTGACTCTTCTCGTATCAGGATTGCATGTTGCACATCTTGATAGGCTTTTTCATATTGGGTTTGGGAACTGCTCAGATGGGCTAGACAGGACTGATGTGCCCTCTTGGCATCATCCACCTCTCTACCCTTCTCTGCCAGCTTCCCTCTTAGCTCGAGGTTTTCCCTTTCGATGTCCCTGACATCCACTTTACTCATTCTGTTTCTCTCCTCTAACTCTGCTCGGAGCGTCCGAACGACCTCCTCAGTGCCTCGCAATTGTGCCAAACAGGACACGATTGCCATCGGCTTGCGTGCTTTACTAAGATTCTTCTTATGAATTTGAGCGAAGTTCTCCCACCAAGTATGTCCTATATTCCCGGGACCTGTCTCCTCATTCATACTAAACTCATTCCAAAGGGGCCATCCTTTCCCTTTTAGATATTTTCGGAGTTCCAGCTCCCATACGGGACACTGGCCTACTCTGCTACTGCTGGTCGCTGTGACCACAAACTGCTCTGGATTCACGAGGCGTTCCATTGCCTGAATGGCCATTTCCTCTTTCTGCCTTAAATTTGGAACAGGGGATGTTCAGGTAATGTTTTAAAAGACGGGTAAGGCTTTTGCTATGTTCCGCTTAAAAACTCCCGACAGTTTGTCGCAACACAAAAATCTCTCAGTTTAACCTTACAACCCTGTTAGTTACGCATGCACAAAACATACTTCCGAATTATCGTTATTGAATTGAACTCCTTGAACACATGTGGTATTTCCTTTTTCCCAATTAGATTTCCAATTCAAATTTCTGGGTTCTCTCGGAGTGGGGGGGCCACTTCTAATCGAGTCCCGTCTGGATGTCGCCACTAAATGTTGCTCGTTTTGAGTGAGTGTGCTTAACACTCACTTGGCTCTGTTTCACGTTCTAAGCTCTGGAGTCGCCAGGTGCCGTAAAGACACCATCGCAAGTATCAAGGTCAAGTTCAAAGCAATAAAGCTGTACACCAATTAGTAAGTCCAAAACAATTAGAGTTTATTATAACACAATTATAATAACACTCATGCACACGCTAAAGATTAAACTTACTTCTACCACTAGACAACTAATACTTAGCTAAGAAGGAACTGCGAGGTCAGGGAACAAGGCCTTTGTTCTGGTCTGGTCTGCAGGCTTCAGATCGCTATCAGTTGGCAAGGGTGTCAGTAATGCCGGTTTCAGGTAGCGGTCATTGTTTTAGGCACTTACAGATTGGTGGCTCCTGCTCGACGGCTGATGTAGAAGACAGGGGTCTGGAGGCTGGAGTCGGAGGCCGGAGACAGGAGACTGAACCATGTGTGGGACCTCTCTTTTATAGGTCCCAGGAGGTCCGTGCCCCTTGGGGCGGGCTCCCTCACCTGCTGGGGATCGATTGGACCTCTTCCCAATCGATATGTTTTGAACCCCCCAATCCTAGGGCCATTCCTTGATCGCTGGGGCAGTTCTTAGGACTTATTGTCCTGGCTTCTCTGGCTCCATCGTGTCTGGGCTGCTATTAAAAGTATTGCTTGATACTTAATTGTATCCATTGTACCTGGGACTGCCCGGTATCACCTCATTACTATGTTAACGGCTTTCCCATTTACAGCGCTGCCTGATCTCTGCAGCTGTCAGGAAACCGGTTTCTGCAATTGTCTCATTGCTTAACGGCTCTGCAAGCTGTTTGTTCTTTAACATGTCCGTTTTCCCTGCACTCTTTGCAGTCTTCCATTTTGTGTTCGTTAGTGGCCATCTTAGATGGCTACAATGGGGAGAGTTCAGATTCGTCACTCATAACTAAATCGATGCCTCTAATGGAGTGGGTCCTAGCCTATTCAGGGCTTCCTAAATGAGTGTCCAGGAGTTCAACTGCGAGATTAATTTTCACACAGTATATTTTTAATCAAAGTATCTTTATTGTGAAAATACTCCCAATAGATACATACTGAATTGCAGAGTTAAAGTATAAGTGGACTAAACAGTCCTTCTAGTTATCTGTTATTTAATACAAGATTGTTAACAGTCCTATGTTATCTGCTAACATACTAACTTCTTTCAATAGAATGAGATATCTAAACATGGAAAAATCCTACAGCATCTCTATCAGTTTCTTAATTCTAAGAAGTTATACAAAACCATACTTATAACCTGAGGTTTTGTTTGAGACAAGCTTCTAAGAACAGAACTGACTCATGCCCCAGAGGGGGGTCAGAATTAGAGAGTGCTTCTGCTAAAATGCCTTCTCCTTAAATACATAAAAGTTGCTTATCGGTTCAGGAAGGCATTCGTTACCTTGGCATTCATTGTTGGTTAATTACCTATAGCCAAATGGCTAATTGGATGTACTATCACTGATAGACCTTTTAATAGTTGTACAGTCTGTGTAATTGTCAGGAGTCCTAAAATACATTGGCAAGGGGGGCCCCGTTTGGTGACTGTCATTTTTCAGTGTTGGCACTTTGTCCAGATATCAGAACAGATCCTTTTGTGAAGATGTTATCGTAAGTGTCCAAAGGTATAGTTTGAGAAGGATTTGTGTATCTGTTTATCTGTTCTCATTTTTTGAATACTTCTAGGTATAGGGAGTTTGTCTCAAATAATTTATTGGTCTGTCAAAGAAGAGCCTTTAATTGTTTATTATTAATGAGTCCTTGAAACCAGCTTGGAGTCTCTCCCATCAGGTGATAACCTCTACCTGACCTTTAGCTGGAGTGGTTTTTATTCCATCTTGAATTAGAATGTTGTTTGTATTAATGCCTTATTTTAATCCGAATCCTGCGGTGAACGTGATATCTATCACGGGTCCAGGGGGAGATGGACTGGATGCATGTCCCCCTACGGGCACCTGTGGATAAAATGCTGCTCTACACAAACCAAAATTTTTAAAAAGCACATTGAACAACTAATTAAAACTAATTATTTAACTAGGCAGAGGAGTAACTAAACTTGAGGGCAGAAAAAGGGGCACTTCGCTAGAGTCAGTCTGGGCCGGCCTAAGGCCCAGAAATCGAAAACACATCAGGCCCAACCCATGGACTCGCAGCCCCACAGACCCCGCAATGCAGCTGCGTGCCTGCCTGGAACGCCCCCGTCAAATGCGTCATCGGCATCGTGTGACTCATGGGGGCCGCCATCTTGGTCGCTGGTCCCTGCACTGACCGACACGTGTGACCGATAGGGGCGGCCATCTTGGTCACCATCTTTGCCCCAGCCTGACATGTGCCACTCATGGGGGCCGCCATCTTGTGGCTCCACTGACCACACAGACGACCCACAGCTGGGTGCAGCCACTCTCGACCAGTCGCAGCAAAACAGCTGAAGAACTCTATGATGCTCGTCAGGGTCAATGGGAATGAGAACCCCTGTCTTTTTGCCTCCAGGAGCACGGAGAGTTTTGTCCCCCCCCGACACAGTAAGGCGCTGCTCCCTGCACACCTACCCAGCCTCCCAAACAATCTCCCTTGCCTCCAGGTCCCATTCGGTTCAGATCCGGGGGTACTGTATCGCCAATCTCGCAATGCAGGGCGCAGAGTATGCTTGTTTTAAGCTCTATGTCCTCACCTACCTCTGCGCCCCCCTACTGCTCAGATTGGACTTTCAATGCAACCACCGAAGCCAGACCCTACAGTTTGGTGGACCCTTGACCCCCTCACGGTGTGCAGCCTCGCGACCCTCAATGTCTCCCCCCTTCACCCTCTTGTGTTAGGGTTAGGGTTAGAGTTTAGGGTTAGGGTTAGTTTAGGGTTAGGTTAGGGTTAGGGTTTAGGGTTAGGGTTAGGGTTAGGGTGTTAGGGTTAGGGTGAGGGTGAGGGTGAGGGTGAGGGTTAGGGTTAGGGAAATTAGGGTTAGGGTTTAGGGTTAGGGTTAGGGTTAGGTTGTTAGGTTCTGGACAGATGGGGATTACCCGTATTTCTGCACCCAATAAGGGATACAGCGCCGAAGCGTCTGCCTCTTTGCTGGCGCACGTTCAACATTCTTTTCCGCATAGACTTTGCGTCATCTCTCTGTCTCTCGAATCCGACCACGTATTTTAGAAATAAGACAAATAGAAAGTAGGAAAAATAGACAGTGAGGAGCAAAGATTAGACTGTAGTTGTATTAAGAGGAAAATTGGTAATACCCAGGTTAGGGTCAGGGACTGGGTGCGAGTTACCATTCCTTTCCGTACCCAAACAGGGACACAGCTAGTTTAGGGTAAGGGTTAGTATTTTTAGGAACCAGGAAGGGATTACACTTCTTTTCCGTACCCAAACAGGGACACAGCTAGTTTAGGGTAAGAGTTAGGGTTAGGGACAAGGGGGGGTTACCCTTCCTTTCCGTACCCAAACAGGGACACAGCTAGTTTAGGGTAAGAGTTAGTATTAAGGACCGGGTAGGGATTACCCTTCCTTTCCGTACCCAAACAGGGACACAGCCAGTTTAGGGTAAGAGTAAGGGTTAGGGACCGGGTGGGAGTAACCCTGCTTTTCTGTACCCAAACAGGGACACAGCTAGTTTAGGGTTAGGGTAGAGGACAGGGTGGGGATTACCAAAGCAAGAAACAAAGATTAGAATATAGTTGTATTAAGAAGAAAATTGGAAATAGTATTCTGAAAATTATAAACATCATTTAACAAGGGTTTTAAATTACGATTAAACTAATATCCTAATTTAAAAATTCCATCAATTAAAATATCCATTAAATTATATAACTTTTTGAAAAATAATTTCCTTTTTGTGCTAATCAAATTAGGGTTAGGGTTAGGGTTAGGGTTAGGGTTAGGTTGTTAGGTTCTGGACAGATGGGGGTTACCCGTATTTCTGCACCCAATAAGGGATACAGCGCCGAAGCGTCTGCCTCTTTGCTGGCGCACGTTCAACATTATTTTCCGCATAGACTTTGCGTCATCTCTCTGTCTCTCGAATCCGACCACGTATTTTAGAAATAAGACAAATAGAAAGTAGGAAAAATAGACAGTGAGGAGCAAAGATTAGACTGTAGTTGTATTAAGAAGAAAATTGGTAATACCCAGGTTAGGGTCAGGGTTAGGGTTAGGGTTAGGGTTAGGGTTCTCCTTCCTCCACTCTGTTTCACTCTCTTTCTCCTTCCTCCACTCTGATTCACTCCCTTTCTCCTTCCTCCACTCTGTTTCACTCTGTTTCTCCTTCCTCCACTCTGTTTCACTCCCTTTCTCCTTCCTCAACTCTGTTTCACTCTCTTTCTCCTTCCTCAACTCTGTTTCACTCCCTTTCTCCTTCCTCCACTCTGTTTCACTCCCTTTCTCCTTCCTCCACTCTGTTTCACTCCCTTTCTCCTTCCTCAACTCTGTTTCACTCCCTTTCTCCTTCCTCAACACTGTTTCACTCTCTTTCTCCTTCCTCCACTCTGTTTCACTCTCTTTCTCCTTCCTCCACACTGTTTCACTCCCTTTCTCCTTCCTCCACTCTGTTTCACTCCCTTTCACCTTCCTCCACTCTGTTTCACTCTCTTTCTCCTTCCTCAACTCTGTTTCACTCCCTTTCTCCTTCCTCCACTCTGTTTCACTCTCTTTCTCCTTCCTCCACACTGTTTCACTCCCTTTCTCCTTCCTCCACTCTGTTTCACTCCCTTTCACCTTCCTCCACTCTGTTTCACTCTCTTTCTCCTTCCTCCACTCTGTTTCACTCCCTTTCTCCTTCCTCCACTCTGTTTCACTCTCTTTCTTCTTCCTCCACTCTGTTTCACTCCCTTTCTCCTTCCTCCACTCTGTTTCACTCTCTTTCTCCTTCCTCAACTCTGTTTCACTCTCTTTCTCCTTCCTCCACTCTGTTTCACTCCCTTTCTCCTTCCTCCACTCTGTTTCACTCTCTTTCTTCTTCCTCCACTCTGTTTCACTACCTTTCTCCTTCCTCCACTCTGTTTCACTCTCTTTCTCCTTCCTCAACTCTGTTTCACTCTCTTTCTCCTTCCTCAACTCTGTTTCACTCCCTTTCTCCTTCCTCAACTCTGTTTCACTCTCTTTCTCCTTCCTCAACTCTGTTTCACTCCCTTTCTCCTTCCTCACTCTGTTTCACTATCTTTCTCCTTCCTCCACTCTGTTTCACTCCCTTTCTCCTTCCTCCAATCTGTTTCACTCCCTTTCTCCTTCCTCCACTCTGTTTCACTCTCTTTCTCCTTCCTCCACTCTGTTTCACTCCCTTTCTCCTTCCTCAACTCTGTTTCACTCTCTTTCTCCTTCCTCAACTCTGTTTCACTCCCTTTCTCCTTCCTCAACTCTGTTTCACTCTCTTTCTCCTTCCTGAACTCTGTTTCACTCCCTTTCTCCTTCCTCCACTCTGTTTCACTCCCTTTCTCCTTCCTCCACTCTGTTTCACTCTCTTTCTCCTTCCTCAACTCTGTTTCACTCCCTTTCTCCTTCCTCAACTCTGTTTCACTCTCTTTCTCCTTCCTCAACTCTGTTTCACTCCCTTTCTCCTTCCTCTACTCTATTTCACTCCCTTTCTCCTTCCTCCACTCTGTTTCACTCCCTTTCTCCTTCCTCAACTCTGTTTCACTCCCTTTCTCCCTCCTCAACTCTGTTTCACTCTCTTTCTCCTTCCTCAACTCTGTTTCACTCCCTTTCTCCTTCCTCCACTCTGTTTCACTCCCTTTCTCCTTCCTCCACTCTGTTTCACTCTCTTTCTCCTTCCTCCACTCTGTTTCACTCCCTTTCACCTTCCTCCACTCTGTTTTACTCCATTTCTCCTTCCTCCACTCTGTTTCACTCCCTTTCTCCTTCCTCCACTCTGTTACACTCCCTTTCTCCTTCCTCCACTCTGTTTCACTCTCTTTCTCCTTCCTCCACTCTGTTTCACTCTCTTTCTCCTTCCTCAACTCTGTTTCACTCCCCTTCTCCTTCCTCCACTCTGTTTCACTCTCTTTCTCCTTCCTCCACACTGTTTCACTCCCTTTCTCCTTCCTCCACTCTGTTTCACTCCCTTTCACCTTCCTCCACTCTGTTTCACTCTCTTTCTCCTTCCTCCACTCTGTTTCACTCCCTTTCTCCTTCCTCCACTCTGTTTCACCTCTTTCTTCTTCCTCCACTCTGTTTCACTCCCTTTCTCCTTCCTCCACTCTGTTTCACTCTCTTTCTCCTTCCTCAACTCTGTTTCACTCTCTTTCTCCTTCCTCCACTCTGTTTCACTCCCTTTCTCCTTCTCCACTCTGTTTCACTCTCTTTCTTCTTCCTCCACTCTGTTTCACTACCTTTCTCCTTCCTCCACTCTGTTTCACTCTCTTTCTCCTTCCTCAACTCTGTTTCACTCTCTTTCTCCTTCCTCAACTCTGTTTCACTCCCTTTTCTCCTTCCTCAACTCTGTTTCACTCTCTTTCTCCTTCCTCAACTCTGTTTCACTCCCTTTCTCATTCCTCCACTCTGTTTCACTATCTTTCTCCTTCCTCACTCTGTTTCACTCCCTTTCTCCTTCCTCCAATCTGTTTCACTCCCTTTCTCCTTCCTCCACTCTGTTTCACTCTCTTTCTCCTTCCTCCACTCTGTTTCACTCCCTTTCTCCTTCCTCAACTCTGTTTCACTCTCTTTCTCCTTCCTCAACTCTGTTTCACTCCCTTTCTCCTTCCTCAACTCTGTTTCACTCTCTTTCTCCTTCCTGAACTCTGTTTCTCTCCCTTTCTCCTTCCTCCACTCTGTTTCACTCCCTTTCTCCTTCCTCCACTCTGTTTCACTCTCTTTCTCCTTCCTCAACTCTGTTTCACTCCCTTTCTCCTTCCTCAACTCTGTTTCACTCTCTTTCTCCTTCCTCAACTCTGTTTCACTCCCTTTCTCCTTCCTCCACTCTGTTTCACTCCCTTTCTCCCTCCTCAACTCTGTTTCACTCTCTTTCTCCTTCCTCAACTCTGTTTCACTCCCTTTCTCCTTCCTCCACTCTATTTCACTCCCTTTCTCCTTCCTCACTCTGTTTCACTCACTTTCCTCTCTTCCTCCACTCTGTTTCACTCCCTTTCTCCTTCCTCCACTCTGTTTCACTCTCTTTCTCCTTCCTCCACTCTGTTTCACTCCCTTTCCCTTCCTCAACTCTGTTTCACTCTCTTTCTCCTTCCTCAACTCTGTTTCACTCCCTTTCTCCTTCCTCCACTCTGTTTCACTCCCTTTCTCCTTCCTCCACTCTGTTTCACTCCCTTTCTCCTTCCTCCACTCTGTTTCACTCTCTTTCTCCTTCCTCCACTCTGTTTCACTCTCTTTCTCCTTCCTCAACTCTGTTTCACTCCCTTTCTCCTTCCTCCACTCTGTTTCACTCCCTTTCTCTTCCTCCACTCTGTTTCACTCCCTTTCTCCTTCCTCCACTCTGTTTCACTCCCTTTCACATTCCTCCACTCTGTTTCCCTCTCTTTCTCCTTCCTCCACTCTATTTCACTCCCTTTCTCCTTCCTCAACTCTGTTTCACTCTCTTTCTCCTTCCTCATCTCTGTTTCACTCCCTTTCTCCTTCCTCCACTCTGTTTCACTCTCTTTCTCCTTCCTCCACTCTGTTTCACTCCCTTTCTCCTTCCTCCACTCTGTTTCACTCTCATTCTCCTTCCTCCACTCTGTTTCACTCTCTTTCTCCTTCCTCCACTCTGTTTATCTCCCTTTCTCCTTCCTCCACTCTGTTTCACTCTCTTTCTCCTTCCTCCACTCTGTTTCACTCCCTTTCTCCTTCCTCAACTCTGTTTCACTCTCTTTCTCCTTCCTCAACTCTGTTTCACTCCCTTTCTCCTTCCTCAACTCTGTTTTACTCCATTTCTCCTTCCTCCACTCTGTTTCACTCCCTTTCTCCTTCCTCCACTCTGTTACACTCCCTTTCTCCTTCCTCCACTCTGTTTCACTCTTTCTCCTTCCTCCACTCTGTTTCACTCTCTTTCTCCTTCCTCCACACTGTTTTCACTCCCTTTCTCCTTCCTCCACTCTGTTTCACTCCCTTTCACCTTCCTCCACTCTGTTTCACTCTCTTTCTCCTTCCTCAACTCTGTTTCACTCCCTTTCTCCTTCCTCCACTCTGTTTAACTCTCTTTCTCCTTCCTCCACACTGTTTCACTCCCTTTCTCCTTCCTCCACTCTGTTTCACTCCCTTTCACCTTCCTCCACTCTGTTTCACTCTCTTTCTCCTTCCTCCACTCTGTTTCACTCCCTTTCTCCTTCCTCCACTCTGTTTCACTCTCTTTCTACTTCCTCCACTCTGTTTCACTCCCTTTCTCCTTCCTCCACTCTGTTTCACTCTCTTTCTCCTTCCTCAACTCTGTTTCACTCTCTTTCTCCTTCCTCCACTCTGTTTCACTCCCTTTCTCCTTCCTCCACTCTGTTTTCACTCTCTTTCTTCTTCCTCCACTCTGTTTCACTACCTTTCTCCTTCCTCCACTCTGTTTCACTCTCTTTCTCCTTCCTCAACTCTGTTTCACTCTCTTTCTCCTTCCTCAACTCTGTTTCACTCCCTTTCCCTTCCTCAACTCTGTTTCACTCTCTTTCTCCTTCCTCAACTCTGTTTCACTCCTTTTCTCCTTCCTCCACTCTGTTTCACATCTTTCTCCTTCCTCCACTCTGTTTCACTCCCTTTCTCCTTCCTCCAATCTGTTTCACTCCCTTTCTCCTTCCTCCACTCTGTTCACTCTCTTTCTCCTTCCTCCATCTGTTTCACTCCCTTTCTCCTTCCTCAACTCTGTTTCACTCTCTTTCTCCTTCAACTCTGTTTCACTCCCTTTCTCCTTCCTCAAACTCTGTTTCACTCTCTTTCTCCTTCCTGAACTCTGTTCACTCCCTTTCTCCTTCCTCCACTCTGTTTCACTCCTTTCTCCTTCCTCCACTCTGTTTCACTCTCTTTCTCCTTCCTCAACTCTGTTTCACTCCTTTCCTTCCTCAAACTCTGTTTCACTCTCTTTCTCCTTCCTCAACTCTGTTTCACTCCCTTTCTCCTTCCTCTACTCTATTTCACTCCCTTTCTCCTTCCCCCACTCTGTTTCACTCCCTTTCTCCTTCCTCAACTCTGTTTCACTCCCTTTCTCCCTCCTCAACTCTGTTTCACTCTCTTTCTCCTTCCTCAACTCTGTTTCACTCCCTTTCTCCTTCCTCCACTCTGTTTCACTCCCTTTCTCCTTCCTCCACTCTGTTTCACTCTCTTTCTCCTTCCTCCACTCTGTTACACTCCCTTTCTCCTCCTCCACTCTGTTTCACTCTCTTTCTCCTTCCTCCACTCTGTTTCACTCTCTTTCTCCTTCCTCAACTCTGTTTCACTCCCTTTCTCCTTCGTCCACTCTGTTTCACTCTCTTTCTCCTTCCTCCACACTGTTTCATTCCCTTTCTCCTTCCTCCACTCTGTTTCACTCCTTTCACCTTCCTCTACTCTGTTTCACTCTCTTTCTCCTTCCTCCACTCTGTTTCACTCCCTTTCTCCTTCCTCCACTCTGTTTCACTCTCTTTCTTCTTCCTCCACTCTGTTTCACTCCCTTTCTCCTTCCTCCACTCTGTTTCACTCTCTTTCTCCTTCCTCAACTCTGTTTCACTCTCTTTCGCCTTCCTCCACTCTGTTTCACTCCCTTTCTCCTTCCTCCACTCTGTTTCACTCTCTTTCTTCTTCCTCCACTCTGTTTCACTACCTTTCTCCTTCCTCCACTCTGTTTCACTCTCTTTCTCCTTCCTCAACTCTGTTTCACTCTCTTTCTCCTTCCTCAACTCTGTTTCACTCCCTTTCTCCTTCCTCAACTCTGTTTCACTCTCTTTCTCCTTCCTCAACTCTGTTTCACTCCCTTTCTCCTTCCTCCACTCTGTTTCACTATCTTTCTCCTTCCTCCACTCTGTTTCACTCCCTTTCTCCTTCCTCCAATCTGTTTCACTCCCTTTCTCCTTCCTCCACTCTGTTTCACTCCCTTTCTCCTTCCTCCACTCTGTTTCACTCCCTTTCTCCTCCCTCAACTCTGTTTCACTCTCTTTCTCCTTCCTCAACTCTTTTTCACTCCCTTTCTCCTTCCTCAACTCTGTTTCACTCTCTTTCTCCTTCCTAAACTCTGTTTCATCTCCCTTTCTCCTTCCTCCACTCTGTTTCACTCCCTTTCTCCTCCTCCACTCTGTTTCACTCTCTTTCTCCTTCCTCAACTCTGTTTCACTCCCTTTCTCCTTCCTCAACTCTGTTTCACTCCTCTTTCTCCTTCCTCAACTCTGTTTCACTCCCTCTCTCCTTCCTCTACTCTATTTCACTCCCTTTCTCCTTCCTCCACTCTGTTTCACTCCCTTTCTCCTTCCTCAACTCTGTTTCACTCCCTTCTCCCTCCTCAACTCTGTTTCACTCTCTTTCTCCTTCCTCAACTCTGTTTCCCTCCCTTTCTCCTTCCTCCACTCTATTTCACTCCCTTTCTCCTTCCTCCACTCTGTTTGCACTCTCTTTCTCCTTACCTCCACTCTGTTTCAATCCCTTTCCCTTCCTCCACTCTGTTTCACTCTCTTTCTCCTTCCTCCACTCTAGTTTCACTCCCTTTCTCCTTCCTCAACTCTGTTTCACTCTCTTTCTCCTTCCTCATCTCTGTTTCACTCCCTTTCTCCTTCCTCCACTCTATTTCACTCTCTTTCTCCTTCCTCCACTCTGTTCACTCCCTTTCTCCTTCATCCACTCTGTTTCACTCTCATTCTCCTTCCTCCACTCTGTTTCACTCTCTTTCTCCTTCCTCCACTCTGTTTATCTCCCTTTCTCCTTCCTCCACTCTGTTTCACTCTCTTCTCCTTCCTCCACTCTGTTTCACTCCCTTTCTCCTTCCTCAACTCTGTTTCACTCTCTTTCTCCTTCCTCAACTCTGTTTCACTCCCTTTCTCCTTCCTCAACTCTGGTTTTACTCCATTTCTCCTTCCTCCACTCTGTTTCACTCCCTTTCTCCTTCCTCCACTCTGTTACACTCCCTTTCTCCTTCCCCACTCTGTTTCACTCTTTCTCCTTCTCCACTCTGTTTCACTCTCTTTCTCCTTCCTCCACACTGTTTCACCTCCCTTTCTCCTTCCTCCACTCTGTTTCACTCCCTTTCACCTTCCTCCACTCTGTTTCACTCTCTTTCTCCTTCCTCAACTCTGTTTCACTCCTTTCTCCTTCCACTCTGTTTCACTCTCTTTCTCCTTCCTCCACACTGTTTCACTCCCTTTCTCCTTCCTCCACTCTGTTTCACTCCCTTTCACCTTCCTCCAATCTGTTTCACTCTCTTTCTCCTTCCTCCACTCTGTTTCACTCCCTTTCTCATTCCTCCACTCTGTTTCACTCTCTTTCTTCTTCCCACTCTGTTTCACCCCTTTCTCCTTCCTCCACTCTGTTTCACTCTCTTTCTCCTTCCTCAACTCTGTTTCACTCTCTTTCTCCTTCCTCCACTCTGTTTCACTCCTTCTTTCCTTCTCCACCTGTTTCACTCTCTTTCTTCTTCCTCCACTCTGTTTTACTACCTTTCTCCTTCCTCCACTCTGTTTCACTTCTCTTTCCCTTCCTCAACTCTGTTTCACTCTCTTTCTCCTTCCTCAACTCTGTTTCCTCCCTTTCTCCTTCCTCCACTCTGTTTCACTCCCTTTCTCCTTCCTCCACTCTGTTTCACTCTCTTTCTTCTCTCCACTCTGTTTCACTCCCTTTCTCCTTCCTCCACTCTGTTTCACTCTCTTTCTTCTTCCTCCACTCTGTTTCACTACCTTTCTCCTTCCTCCACTCTGTTTCACTCTCTTTCTCCTTCCTCAACTCTGTTTCACTCTTTTCTCCTTCCTCAACTCTGTTTCACTCCCTTTCTCCTTCCTCAACTCTGTTTCACTCTCTTCTCCTTCCTCAACTCTGTTTCACTCCTTTTCCCTTCCTCCACTCTGTTCACTATCTTTCTCCTTCCTCCACTCTGTTTCACTCCCTTTCTCCTTCCTCCACTCTGTTTCACTCCCTTTCTCCTTCCTCCACTCTGTTTCACTCCCTTTCTCCTTCCTCCACTCTGTTTCACTCCCTTTCTCCTTCCTCCACTCTGTTTCACTCCCTTTCTCCTTCCTCCACTCTGTTTCACTCCCTTTCTCCTTCCTCCACTCTGTTTCACTCCCTTTCTCCTTCCTCCACTCTGTTTCACTCCCTTTCTCCTTCCTCCACTCTGTTTCACTCCCTTTCTCCTTCCTCCACTCTGTTTCACTCCCTTTCTCCTTCCTCCACTCTGTTTCACTCCCTTTCTCCTTCCTCCACTCTGTTTCACTCCCTTTCTCC